>NW_027069623.1:601126-790858 GCF_002906115.3 Quercus suber | reverse complement strand
CCCAAACCCCACTCCACACCCCCCACCCCCCAAAAAAAAAAAGTAAAGAACAAAAGTTAACATATACACTAATAATAAGTGGATTTCCCAACCAGTACAAACCAAAGCCAAGAATGCTACCAGAAATACTATGAGCCAAAAAGAATTGAAAGTGACATGAAATAAAAGGAATGTTGTAAATGATACAGACAGAACCAGTGATATAAGATCAACTCATTCAATTATATCAGTAGTTTCAAAATGTAGATTTCAGAACCAGTACAAGCCAGAGCCAAGAATGCTACCAGAAATATTGTAACCAATAAGAGTTGAAAGTGACGTTTAAGAAGAGGAAGTTTGTCAAAGATATGGACAGACTAATGATATGGGATCAACTCATTCATTATCAGTGGTTTCAAATGACTGAATGCGGCATTCATGTTTTGGAACCTGAATGGTTAACAAAGATTTTGATTCATGGATTTTCAGAATCATGGAACAGTGTTTCCATATTCTATTCCATAGTAAAAAAAACAGCTGTTGACAACTCATGACAAGAAAATCAAAACCCTAAAAAGATCAGTAAAATCATAATCGACTTTAATTTTAGATTAATAAATTCATTAAACCCAAAAGAAGTAAATCAGAACTTACAACCAAAATCAAGCAGTAAAAAACTGCAGAGACTTTACAATTAGATCTACAACTCAAACAATGGAAACCAGAAACAAAACAACTACTAGGGACTTCATTGGAAAATAAAGAACTCCCATCTTTGGTTCATACGTTGGCATTGCCTTGATCTTTTCATAGGCTTGGAAGAAATTTTATCCTTAACACAGCACAGATAACGAAACAAAGACTCCTCACTTTGACACTCCCCTCCATGGATTCTAGTGTTTCTTCCAATCCAAATGTGGCCAAATATATGTGCAGTCCAGGCAAGATTAATGACAGGAACACAGAAACATTTTCTCTTCAAGTTTGTCATAACCCATTATAATTCCCTATCCCATGAGCCAAATTTCTAGCTTTTTTCATTGGTAATTTACACACCCAATGGTTTAGAACCCACAACCTTGCACTCCACTCATTCATGTGGGAGGAACATGTGCATTTGAGCCAGAACAAATTAGCAATGATGCTGCGACTTTATGCCTTAGAATAATCAACAAGATGGCTGCAAGTCTAGAAGCAGCAGCTAGCTAAGTAGTAATAGCTTTGTTGCAACACAGCCTAAAGCATGCATTGCAACCCTACGCCAGAAGCCAGAGTATAGTTAGTAGCTTTATGAAGTATTTCAGTGTCATGTTCTTTTTTTTTTTTAAGTAACGAAAATTTTATTGAAAACAAGACAGACCCAAGTGCACTTGAAATGTACTATGGGTACAATACAATCAAGATCCCAAATTAAAATGATCCAACAAATCAGAAATAGAAAAACAATAAAACGTTTGTAAAACTAAACTCCACTCAAGTAAAGTATGAAAGAAAAAGGATTTAATCTCGAGAATAGAACATTCACATCCCTCAAAATTTCTAGCATTCAGTTCCCTCCAAATACACCACATTATGCAATGTGGCACAAACCTCCACAAAGCTATATTGGGTTCCAAACAAGCTAAACACCACTGTCCATAATTCACACACTATATAGGCAATGAAGAAGAAGATGATTCCCCGATTCCCTACACCATATGCACATACAAGATACAACACCAATCTATAACCATAATTCTCCTCTTCTGAAGAATATCTAGAGATAAAATCTTACCCAAAGTAGTAGACCATGAAAAGAATGGCTACACTAGGAGGGACCTTCGCTTGCCACACCAATTTCCAAGGGAATGACATGACATTAGAAGGGGATACAGAATGATAATATCCACGAACCTCAAAACCTTTACTCTTAGCCGGCTTCCAACAGATTTTATTACAACCATCACCTCGCATAGAGGTGGAATAGATCATGTCCATAAACAGATTTGGTTAACTATTAGTTAGGCCTTGTGCCAACTGGTGCAAGTTCATGTGCTGAGTTAGTTAGAGATCTCAAGAGCTAGTACTTGAGCCCAGCTTGTATAAATAGCCCATTGCTGCACTTGGAACTCAGTTTTGATTAGAATACATATTTTAGCCTAAGTTCTAGTTTCCAATAGAGTGCTCTTGAAGAGTTGAATTCTCATTCTTGCGCTTCTAAACAACTTAGCCTTTAATTTCATTTCAATTCCTGCTTGCCTATTGTTTTGTTTGCATCAGGAGAGCCAATCGGTCTAGTTAATGAGCATAATAAATCAACAATCCATTTCACAAATTTTCAAGTGAAGAAAGTCTTCAACTTGGACTCACAAGATTAGCTCTTGCAAATCAAAATTGAAATTGCATTAGTCAATATGAAAACCAAAAAGTTGAAACACAAACTACCATCCATATTTCTCACTATTTTTATTCCAGAATTTGGAGACCCCATAAATCAATGTAAATGGGGAATTTTTTTCCGACAGGTACTGTAATTATCAAGTTCTGTCAGTAAAAAGTGAGAAAGAAAAAAGGGTATTCTAGATCCTATAAAGTTCCACTTAAACAGTTATACCAAAATATCAATACACAACTGTAAGAAAATGTGTCCGCAAATCCTGCAAGGTATTGTATACAAAGAACATAACTTGATTCCCTCATCAGATCTAATAAATTGACATGCTACGGGAATCAGTGACAAAAAGACAATTGAATCTTATTAATCACAGTTTAATGAAATAAATTTTAAGATACATATTTGGAAAATATACACAAACCTCACCTTCAAAAAGTTAACTGCCAGTTCAGCCTGCAAGCCATCACCCATCTGAATGAGTGCATGATCTGGTTTATTGCGGAGAAGTTTAATTCTCACAATGTTTCCATATAAGGAGAAAAGGTTGAAGAGCTTATCCTCATCTATTCTCTGAAACAAAGGATTGTAATACATGAAGACAAGAGTTGAGCAAAATCTTTAAATTAAATAAAAATAAAAATAAAAATTTCTTACATCAGGATTGAGATTGGAAACAAGGACTGTACACCTGTCATTTGTCCCACTTATTCCAGGAGGCAAACCTCCTCCAAAAGCAGCCGCAATGGCTGCTGCATTGGCCATCTAGATTTTGAAAAGAAACAAAATGTTCAATCAGGTGCATGTTTAGGGAAAAATTAGTGCAACTACTAAAATACATATAATTAAGGAGAACTGCAATGTATGTTAAAGATGGGGGAGTCTCATGAAGTTAAAGAAGTTGGAATAATTGTCAAAACAAGGGTCAACCAAAACCGATATCTCCTAGCAAGATCCTATAATCAAAATTAGGGTATTGCAATTTTAATGGTAAGTAAATAATGCTTCCTTGAAGAAAATGAAAATTAAACAAGTAACCAAAGCACACAATCAGTGTACTAAGGAGCCAGAAATACAGCAAAATTACAGTGCATGAAAAGTACAACAATCAAGCAAGTAGGCTAAAGAATTAAAAGTAAAAACACCCAAAGCATTTGTCCACTCAAACAAAGTCTGAAAGAAAGACAGCTTCAAGTCAGGAATTGATCTCTCACTTCCTTCAAAAGTACGAGCATTCCATCTCCCACAAAATACCCCACATAAGACAATGAGGGATCATAGCCCAAATCACCGCAGATTTATGCCTGTTTAACTTGCTCAACTAGCTAGCTAGTATTGCAGTTAAAACTCCAACACTGGGGGATGGAGAAAAGAAAAATGCTGAAATTGAGTGATGTCGCCAGAAGCCTTCTGAGCTTTAAGGTTAAACATGGGAAAAGAGATATTCTTATGGCATGATAGATGGCATCGAGATAGGGCCCTATACCTGAAGTGTTTTTATAGGGTCATATATGATGCAGCGAGCAGACTTGATGCTGAGGTTATTAGTGTACTTAATAACTAGAATTGGATCTGATATCAATCCAAAGCAAATTATGCTTGGCGGAGGCGCGGAGCTGAAAGAAGGGGACAGGGCTATCCAGTCTGCTTCTAGATCAGGCATATTCACATGTGCAGCATCCTGGGAGGAGCTGAGAACAAAGTATGAAGAAGTGCCATGGCGGAAACTAATTTGGTTTCAATGCACATTCCTAAGCATGCATTTGTCAGCTGTTTGGCGCTCAAGAACAGGCTTTCTACAAGAGATAGGATGCTGCAATTGGGTTATACAGGTGACACTGCCTGTATCTTCTGCAGAATATGCATTGAATGCAAGAGCCATCTCTTTTTTTAATGCTCTTTCACCAAGAGAATTTGGAGGGCATGGGAGTTTGTCTAGTTTCTAATGCTCAGTCAGCATGAGATGAGCTGATAGGTTGGGGAATCAGAAACCTGAAAGGTAGAAGCTTATGAGCTTCTCCATTTAAGCTAGCTAGGGGCTAGGTGGGAAGCTGTTTATCATTTACGGCTTCATAAGGAAATTCAGAACCAATGCAAGGAAGATAAAAATTGAAGAGCAGAGAGTTAGAAGCATAAATCATGCCAGAGCATGGATAGAATACAAAGGAGTTGGCTGCAGTTCAATTCTAAATAGTCTTGCACTGAGTTGGGGAATTTCCATCACTGTAATTCAAAATAATTCTGCTTAACTGTGAAAGATCATTGTAGAATCTGGGTGTATCTTAACTTAAGGGTCAGGCTCTGAGTGTATCTTTGGATCCTTTGCTCTGAGTGTTTGGAATTGTACAATGTTAATGAGGAGAAAATATGGGTGAAAAATGGAGCCATAAAGCCCTCACTCAATCCATTACATATATATAAAGAAAAAATTACAAAATATAACAAAGAATATTCAGATAGTGACAGCTGTAAAGACAACTCACCAATAGTATCTTCTAGAAGTGTCTAGAATAGGGACAACTCACTAGGAATACCTCACCAATGGAATCTTTCTAGAAGAATACAATCATAGCATTCTTTTCCTGTCGAACATATCTTTCTAACATACAAGTCATTTCATTTAAAAATAAACTGTTGGCTTATCACGAAGGGAATAAAAATTAAAATTAAAAATTAAAAAAAAAAAAAAAAAACTCCCTACCTCCCTCCTCCAAACTCACCCACATGCACCAAACAAAAAAGATATAACAAAATAAATAGGTCTTCTCAATTGCCAAGACTTTTAAGTAGATTTTATGATGAGTCTATAAGAATGAGTCCATTGTATGCTAGGATATGACAAGCTTGAATTCTTTTCTTTTCTTTTTTTAAGTAAAGAAAATTTTATTCAAAGTCATACGGAGTCACCCAAGCATACAGGAAGTATACAGCAGGGGACCAAAACAATCAAATACAAAAATTACAAGCATCCCTCAAAATCATAAACTGAAAAAAAAGAACGACCTCCTATGATAGACATCCAATCCAATAGTGTTTTAAAAAAGAAAAGTTTTAAGGAAATCATAGTACATTTATAAGAAAAATTTTAATTCAAACAAAGACTAGATAGAAAAGGAGAATAGTCATTCTGTAGACATCCCATATTATCCACCACAAAGATATAAATAGATAGCATCCTCCAACTCAGATAATTATCTCATTCAAGACTTCTTCATGGCCTGATCAATACCCACCTGTGGAAATGGAACTGGAAGACATTAAAAAGAAAAACTCATCAGTAAATGGTTGAAGAACACAAAATACAATTGACTTGTTAAAGCAATTTACAACTGTCAAATTAAGCACCTGCCCGTCCAGTAGCTTGAAGGGCATACATGCCTCCTGCATCCCCATACCCGGGCTATCACATGATGGAACAAAAAAAAAATTAGAATAATAGGCAAAGAACAACATTTTTACAAATGCATATAACATCAACATCAAAGGACAAAAGCACATACTTGTGATGATCTGCCTTTCTGTTCTGTAGGTAGATTTGGGTTAGTGAAATCCCTACACAATGATGGACATAAATTAATTAATTTAGCACCAATGAAGGATTAATGTCAAAGAAATAGAGTAACTGGTTTCATAATCCACATGCTACCACCCACCTTGAACGCTCATTATTGTAGTTTACTTGTAACTCGTCAAGGCTTGGATCATGAAAAAAAAGGGGGGGGGGGGGGGGGGGGGGAATTGGGGGGGGGGGGGTGGAATTAATCTCCAGAACAGATGAATAAACAATAATGAAAGAATAAGCATACACCCAAAGACACAGGCAAGCTGACAACAAGCTTTGGGAACCCAAATACATGCAAAATGCAAACTGCTAAAAGGTTTAAAACCTACTTCGAGTACTGAATGTCCAGCTGACAGCAACCATCATAAATATTACGTCCCTATAACATAACACCAACAACAATTAAAACTATTTTGGAAATCAAGCCAGGATTTAGACGTCAAGAAAGCTTCCAGTTCATAAAAAACAATACCTGAAGTGCAGTTCTAGCTACGACAGCACTCTGACGTGATTGATACTGAATGAGGGCTTGAAAACCTACATAGTTTGCACACAAAAGATGAAAGGCTATTAGAAACAAAGTAAGACAGCATGAATATTTCTATTAGAGTGACCTATCTCATTCTAGATTACAAGGAATATGATCATGCAAACAACAGTACACCCACTAAATTTTTGAAAATTATAACTACAAGCGTTTCTTATCTAAAAAGCAATTTATAGGGGCCATTTTGATGCCAATTATGAGATTAATTAACATGGCTCTTTTCCACAAAACAACATTGACCCATCCAGCTGTAAGACAAATGTAATATAAAGAGAGACAAAGGAAGAAAGAGAGAAAACTTGAGGAGGCTGACCAGCTGACTTCTGAAAAGTGACGATCTTCTCCACAAATCCATGCGGAGAAAACACTTGATGCAGCACGTCCACTGTTATTGGATATAGCATGTGGTGAATTGTAACTAGGAGAATTCGATTTGGCTGAGCATCCAGATAGTGCCCGGCAGCAAAACAGGATAGACAGAAGAGAGAGAAGAGAATAAATAGAGGAATATAGATAGAGAAAAAGATCCAGAGAAAATAATAATCTACTATGTAAAGTAGAGATTGCCAAAAAAATGGTCAAGATGAAATGAAAAGGTAAACAAGAGAAAATAAAACGTGAGATATTAAAAAAAAATCAGAAAGAAAAAAAGAAAATGGTTGTTTTGATTCAAGCCAAACATTCATCCTCACAAAAAAAAAAAACTCCTCTTTCTCTTCTGATATACTATCATGTTCAAAGTTCAATGAAAAGCACAGTAGAAGCAAAGCAGTAACTGTGTGCATAAAGCACATGAATAAAGTTCCTTAGATAACCTTTAGAAAGGTATCTCAGTGAGAGTAATTGAATAAGCAATATAATATGCAGTCAACAGACAAGAAACAGTTATCCTCATTATCATGCAATTTTTCTTTTTCTTTTCTTTTCTTTTTTCTTCTTTTTTTTTTTTTCTTTTTTGGGGATAAGTATCCACCTTATTACTGCGTTATCAGCAGACAACAATTTTTTCTTATTAGAAAAATTACTTCTACTATTTATGCGGGAAATTAGTAAAAATTATTTTGGCCACAGAAAAGTTTCTATACACATTACTTTCCTCCATAAACATAACAAGGTATATGAATTATACTTCTCAAATAATAATTAAAAATGTACCAACCTCATCTCCTCGTCCTTGAGTGTTTTGATCCATCGTTGTTAGTTCCTGATGTGATGAGAACTGGACATAAACATTCCTCCCCCTGGGGCAAAACAAAAGGAGAGTTAAATCATATATGAAATCTTGAAATTAGACTAGTTTGGAAACAAATTGTGCATTAATAGCTCTGCAGACTAAGGTGATAGTAAAATAATAAAACCTATCACAAAGAAATCAAATACCAAAGTAAACAATAAGCTCTAACATAAATGGTACTTCCTCTTCTCATAAGAATGGATGGGTAGTGAGGTCATGGGTTCAAAACCCATTGGATGCGTAACTTACCAATATATTTTTTTTTTTAAGTAAACAATCTGTTATACCTTATGCTTGGCTGGACGTTTGCATAGAATTGCAGAGCATTAACTGCTGAAGGAATATCTTGCATTTGGATAAGAGCCTGCATGCATGGCAGAGACAAAACAAAATGTGTCAGATCTATGGTTTGGCTTAATTTAAAAAATAAAAAACCTGTCTCTACCACGTTTTGCACAAAGTCACAACCTGATTTTTTGCTCGAAGCATCACAAGCTTAGTTATGACTCCAAATGGCTGGAATAGCTGAAGCAAATCATTCTGGTATGAATAATTTAAATTGGGTCAAAGATGCAATTATCCAAGATACAAAATCTGTAAAATATATATAGACGAGTACATGAAAATAAATGTAGAACACAACAGGCAAAAGTATAGCATATAATACATTTAAAATTTTTAGTATTTTTTAATAAAGTTGTGATGCCCCAGATTAATTAGATGTTGATTGAGTGTATGCTAAGTTTCACATCGAGCATATCACATATACTGGGTTGATTTAAGCTTTATTAAAAACTACAAGAAGTCTCAATTGTGACTAGACTTGTCCTTTTGGGGTATAGTGCAAATATGGCAATGCTTATCTTTGGGTGTTACAAAATGGTATCAAAGCTCTAGGTTTCATCCTTAGGATTGTCTAGATTAAAATAAAAAATAAAAATATTATGAGTGGGGTAGAATTTAGGTAATTTGGGGTACGTCCTATGGTACCTAAAAGTTGATTTTCTTAACAATTTTTATTGAATTAGAATTTTCTTAACATGCTAGTGTATATTGGACATAGGTTAAGATGCCACCACGCAATAGGAGACTCATGGACATTAGCAACAACTCTCGTAATGATGGGAATCAGCAAGGCAAATGTCAAGAACCTAGGCTTAATCAAGGCCAACCACTAGATATGTTTCAATTGATGCAAACCTTAATTGGGGTGGTTCAGCAGCAAGCCACTACTGGGGATAACTTGACTAGAATGATGGAGCAGCGCCAAGGTCAACAAGGTGGAATGACTGAATCTAAGAGATTCCCCTCCAACTTTTGAGGGAGCCATTGAACCTATGGAAGTAGAGAAATGGATGATTGCAAAGGAAAAGGTTTTTCGAGTGCTAAAATGCTCTAAGGGTGAAAAGGTGGGTTATGCCACCTACATGTTGCAAGGAAATTAGGATTGGTAGTAGCTAG
Source organism: Quercus suber (assembly GCF_002906115.3). Lineage (NCBI taxonomy): Eukaryota > Viridiplantae > Streptophyta > Magnoliopsida > Fagales > Fagaceae > Quercus > Quercus suber. The sequence continues at coordinate 781,704 of NW_027069623.1, read as the reverse complement.
AAGAGGACAAGCGTGGCCAAGTCGGAACCATGAGCTTGGGAGGTTTTTCAGGCTGAATTTTATGATAAATACTTTCCCTAGAGTGTTTGCTTCTAGAAAGAAAATGAGTTCATTAAGATGAAATAAGGAAACTCGACAATTGCCAAAAGCAGAATCTGCTACTTAGCCAAATTTGCTCTTGCATTAGTGGCAAATGAAGAGAGCAAGGTCCCAAATCTATCAGGGAGTGTTGCCATTTGAGTTGACCATTTTACCAAATTCTGCTGCATACTAGGCATCATGTTTCCTTGTTCTAGCTGAATGAGCTCATTTTCTTTCTAGAAGTGATCAATGTTATGAATACCATTTTGGACCCCGTTTCAGTTTGTCCATTGAAACAAAATGTTTTGGTACTGGCCTATTTTGACGTACCGTTGCGTACTGTTTCCAGCTTACCACTATTTTATAAATAAATAAATATATATATATATATATTATTGATTAAAAAAAATCCATATAATCAATTATTGAAGGTTTTAAAGTTATATTATGCCACCTACATGTTGCAAGGAAATTAGGATTGGTAGTAGCTAGAAGAGGACAAGCGTGGCCAAGTCGGAACCATGAGCTTGGGAGGTTTTTCAGGCTGAATTTTATGATAAATACTTTCCCTAGAGTGTTTGCTTCTAGAAAGAAAATGAGTTCATTAAGATGAAATAAAGAAACTCGACAATTGCCAAAAGCAGAATCTGCTACTTAGCCAAATTTGCTCTTGCATTAGTGGCAAATGAAGAGAGCAAGGTCCCAAATCTATCAGGGCGTGTTGCCATTTGAGTTGACCATCTTACCAAATTCTGCTGCATACTAGGCATCATGTTTCCTTGTTCTAGCTGAATGAGCTCATTTTCTTTCTAGAAGTGATCAATGTTATGAATACCATTTTGGACCCCATTTCAGTTTGTCCATTGAAACAAAATGTTTTGGTACTTGCCTATTTTGACGTACCGTTGCGTACTGTTTCGGGCTTACCACTATTTTATAAATATATATATATATATATATTATTGATTAAAAAAAATCCATATAATCAATTATTGAAGGTTTTAAAGTTATAAGTATATATTTCAACTAATAGGTTATCTTTAATCTCAAATATCAGTTCAATAATAATAATAACAACAACAACAACAACAGCAGCAGCTATTAGTTCAATTATATATAGAATATAATGAGAGTAATAATATGAAAGGGAAAAAAAAAAAAAGACAACCCTAAATGTTAATTTTAAGATTAGTTCTAGGATCATAATTATTTCACAATTTTTTTGTCACAATTCTGACGTGGCAAACTGTGAGTGGTTAACCATCACTCAAATATAGACTCATAATTTTTTTTTCACCAATCACACTCTATCACATCACAATTGTGACAAAAAGTTGTAAAAAATTTTATAGTCCTATGCGCTTTTTCTAATTTTAGTGACTGTAGAATTAAAAGGTTGAAAGTTTCCATTTTATTATGAGTCACGTGAGGTTCACAAAAACAAAACAAAGAAAAAAATGTTAATTAAATTCAAACGGACAAAACAAAAGAGCCTAGAAGGAATGAGTATTAGGTGGGGCTCATAAACACCACAAAACAAAGAAAATATCTAAAGCTTAAAGACTCTAAAGTCTAAAAACAAGTGGAGGACAGCTAAGGACACACAAATAAAGAAGAAGAGGTAGTTAGGTAGTTGACCGAAACCAGAAGAAGAAGAGGAGGAAGAAAAACACTAAACCCAAAAGGAGGAGGTAGGAAATTTTTTTTTTTTTTTTTTCAGTCAAAATCTTGTATTGGCCGAAATTGGCCGAAATAGACGGAATAAATAGGCCGAAATCTGATCCAAGGTGGAACGTGAGGTATTCTCATACCGGTTTGCATACCAGTACGAAATATTCCAGCTGTTCGGGCCGGAATGGCACGAAATCGATAACATTGGAAGCGATCACTCTTGGGAAAGTATTTCTCATAAAATGCAGCCTTAAACACCTTCCAAGTACATGATTCTGACTCGTGGCCACACTTGTCCTCTCCAATTTCCACCAATTATAAGCATCTCCTCACAACATGTAGGTGGCATAACCCACATTTTTACCCTAAGAATTTTAGCACTCTAAACACCTTCTTCATTTCAATTATCCATTTCCGCTTCCATAGGTTCAGTGGCTCCCTCAAAAACTGGAGGAGCTAATCTCTTAAATTCATCGATTCCACCTTGTTAATAAAACCTAGATCACCTAGTACATGCTCGATGTCACACACCCACACATCACACACTTAATCAATATCCAATCAAATATGGGGCATCACAAAAGGTGACTTCCAAAATTCTTAATTCTTACCAAAATATATGACAATTATTTTGTTGGTTAGTTGTGCTTGGCACTTGATTGAGCATTAAAAATTAAATTAATGCCCCCTATAATTAGTGGTTCCCACTGAATTTACGGCTCTAGTTATGATTAAAACTACAAAGTGATGTTACCAATATTAGGAAACACATCAATGACCCCTAATGAAATGAAAACCTTATGACCCATATCAGTTATAAAATAATCAAATTTATATACAACATTAACTTTCAATATGAGATGTTTGAATCAACTCATCTTAGCACTTTATACTTTTTACTCCCAATCCATGTTGCAAGAGCATGCATATATGTAATACAAACGATATATTTAGACTGCAAGAAGCTTAAAAGGAAAGTAAATCAAAGTTCATAGTACAAGAAGAGATTATTGTAAATTTGATTTCTCTTTTCAGTTTCATATCCTCCACTTCAATGATCAACTCTTTCAATCTTCCTATTTTCTGTGTGCAAATACACATTGAACATATGCTGAATAAAGAAGAGTAGCTGATAAGTAAAAATTATGGTGAAATTTTTCTTTCAGCAATTATCTTAATCTTTTATCTACTGCTACGTAATTTCTTTAGTAATTTTAAACATAGTTGTTGCAATTTTTACTTCTTTTTTTACGATATATCCTACCCGATTGTGTTCCTATGAGTTAAACAATGGTAGCCATCCAAGTAAGGCCCCAACTTCTTTCTATTTCTTCAATATAAATGGGTATGTTGGAAATTTGGAATTTGGGACTACGGAAGCACATTCACACCAAAAGAACTTAAAAACATCCACACAAATCATAAAATTTAACGTGGTTCAACCAATTCGTGCTTACCTCCATGGCCAACACCAACCAAAATCTTTTTTTTTTTTTTTGATAAGTAACTTAAAAGTTTATTGAAAAAACACAGCCCTGTACATAGGAAATGTACGAAAGAGGCAAGAACATCAAGAAAACGACACCAACCAAAATCTACCATCAACAATATAGATTACAACTAAACTTAATCAAGCCTCACAAACACAAACTTACCTAAATATCTAACTCTCAATACCACTCACAAACTCAACACCCTCACAAGCCCAAAACCCTAATGTACCCAACAGTGCTCTTATATTAAGAAAATCAATAAGCTCTCAAATCTCAACTCACCAAAAAACACAGCTACCTTCTAACCAAAAAACACTACCAGGAATCTTCTAGGTTCCAAAAATAATCTATGCGTTTGTTCCAACACAAGCATCTTCCAACCTCACAGAGTGTATTGGTGAACTTACTAAAAAAAACATGGATTTCAAAACTATTTAGTTTAAGAAACTTACTAACTATAGTATAGAGTCTCACAAGAGATTATTACCATCCATAAACACCTTTGAAATATGTATGTATAAAAATGGTTTTCCTTCTGTGGGACACTTGAATTGTGAGTAGTGGAGAAAAAGTGATCAGTTCTTGCGAAAGTGATAGGCAGTCTTATTAAATTTGGATAGTAGAATTTAAAAGAAAATAGAGTGAGAATATACTTCAGATATTTCGGGGCCCACATTGCGAACGTGAATGACCTTAGAAGGTTCTGTCATTGTGCTGAAGCTGAACCACGCTCACCCTGACCCTGACCCTGACCCTGGCTGTAACAAACCCAACCGTAAAATCAGTTTAGCATTGCTTTGAATTTAGAAGCAATCAAATTAATATATATCACACACAACAAAGTTTATTTCTTTAAATTCAAAATGCAAACAAACGGACTTTCTTTTGCGAAGCTGAATTACAGACAGCACTACTAAATTAAACACTCAACTGCTTGCTTGAAATGAACACAAATATAGTATCGAAATCCCTAAATCAAAACAATATAAAGGAAATCATAATTTCAAGAAGATTAAAAGAACATTTAATTATTTTTATACAACAATAACAAAAGAGGGTGTGTGCAGTGCAGGTCAAAACCCTAGGTCATAAAAGAAATCAGAAAAGGAGAAAGTTCTGAATCGAAAAGAATCTACAAACAAACAGGTGGATAGATTCCAAATTCGAAGTTCACAACTTTCTTTCTTTTTCTTTCTCACCAACCAAACGGACCGTACATTCGAAGTAAAATAAAATATGAAAAAAGAAAAGAAAAGAAAAGAAAAAGAAAATCAGCTTGGCTTGGCTTGCCTGAGACAGAGAAAGTGATGATGATTGACGAGTGAGGGATTGAGAGGGGAACTGCGCTACTGCAACGCGTATTGTGTTTATTGTCTGTTCTCTGTTTCTCAAATCTCAATCTCACTCGCACTAATTACTGCTCTCTCTTTATATAGACGCGGCCTTTTCTTTTCTTTTCTTTTCTTTTTTTAATAAATTTATATACACGGCCTTTTATAATAAACTAATACTATTTTTTTTTTTTTCATAAAACATAGGATTTATTTATTATTTAAGGAGATTTTTGCTAATATTGTCCTTGGGCACTCATATGAAAGACGTAACATAGAAGGACGATTCATTCTTGACCAAATAGCATCTTGCAATCCAAAATTAAAATAAAAAGTTTTGGTGCCAGTGCACCATAGGTTGTTAGTCAATTGAGGAGAATTTGAGAGTCAATTTCTAGATTTATATGTTTATATTCTAATTCCCAAATCTTTTTTAAACCATATTTATTTGTGGTAGTGCCAGTGTGAATTAAGAACTTTTTATCTATATCTCTTGACTGTCTTTTAATACACCTCCACCTCCTGCTTTACTAAGGTTATTTTTAGAATTACGATTTGTATTTAAAGTAACAAAAGGGGGTTGTGGAGGATGCTAATATATTATTTTAGTGACTTGTGTTCCTTTTGTTTTTCTATTATATGCAAGATGATAAAATTCTATAGCTAAATGTGAAGTTTTGTACATAAGGTAGTTTAGTGTTTCAAAAGGAGGATTGAATATCCTATACCTAGATGGCAAAGTTGCCAAATTCCATAAGCAAATAAAATATTCCAAGGCGTCATTTGAAAAGAGTTGAGAGATGTATTAGTTAAATTTTTGTGTAACCACTCTACCAACAATTTATGAAAAAGAAGATATTTCTCGTTGCCTCGGGAAAGCAATCCAAAATTCCTTTGCCCAAGGGTAGTCTTAAATGACATGTAAAGTACTTTCAAGATTTAGACATCGAAGACACTCAGAACCAATACCATGTTGGTGGTGAGCAATAAAGGAATGCGTTGGTAATCTGTTATGTGTGTATTTCCATATAAAAATTGAATTTTGTAGACATGGGGTTTTCAAGATATATGTATATTTTAACACACTTTCAACCAAAAAAAAAAGGGTAATTACAGTAAGCTAACCTGTGGTTTGGCCTAAATTCACGTTGCCTACTTGTGATTTGAAAAATGTCACTTTGCTCACCTAAGGTTTGCACCGTTAACCTTCTATAACCCACCTCTCAATTTGTCATTAAAAACACATTTTTAGACAAAAATAAATATAACTTTCAATCAAAAAGGATAGGGTTTGAAAATTTTTCAAAAATGGACGAACATTGAAAATGAAATTTCAAACCATTACAAATAAGCACTTTGCCTTCTTCCTATAAAACAAAATTATACATAAGTAGAAAAGTTTCAACTTTCAACTTTCAAAAATTTATTTTTGAGGGAGATGCTCTAGTCATCATCAATTTGGTGCAAGGGGAGGATTTTTGCACTTCTCACTTCGATAATACCATTAAATTAAGATTGCAAAGCTTTAGCCATTTTTGTTTCAACCAGAATTGAAACTATGTTGCTCATGACTAAGAAAGCCAAGAATGTTGACATCTGGTTTGGTTGGATAATGTCCTAGCTGAAATGGAATATGATGTAACTTGTGGTATTTCATTGTAGTTCTAATGAAACACAATACCCAACAATAAAAAAAAAAGGCCTCACCTAATGGTTACATCTACCAATTTGAGCTAAAAATTTCCACTAGAGGTTAACAATTTCATTAGAATAAAGACCAATCTCAACCATAGTCGCAACTTCACTGGATTCTTCAAAGCGGTAGGGGGGTCATGTCTTTTCCCGAGACCCAACAGCACCAAATCCAACACCACCACTCCCACAGCACCCTTAAGCCAACAAACCAAACCCCCATGCATGCGTTTAACTAGTCACAAACATTTTTTCTAAAAATAGAAAAGAAAAAAAGACACAAACAAGCACTGCCATGCCATCACTATCAGCTTGTCACCATTCACTCCAAATGAACAAATACCCAATAAAAGAATTGAGAAATTGCCTCTATGAACAAACTCACAGATCACGAGCGGCTGGTCAAGTACAAGCTCCAATAATAACCAGTAGTATAACACAAAATATAAAAGTTTTTATATATTAAATTATTTGTTGGTTTGGTTATTCTGTTTTTGCTTTTGTTCTTCTTTTAATTACACTACGTGATTGTTTGGATTGCGTCTAGCATCTAGCGTTTGGTGTGTCTGGCGTTTAAATAGTGGGTTCTGTGCACTATTCATGGGACCCACAAGTACTTTTTTTAAAAAAAAATCTTTAAAACTGGGTCCTACGACACTATTCATATATTTAAAAATTATTTTGTTATCGTGTTTTCAGTTTTCAACAATAAGCGGTATTCAAACAAACATTTAATTTGTTTTTCTCTTTTAAAATGGAGTTATGGTGGTGGGTGAGTAGTGTTACGTTTAAATTTAACAAAACCCTCACTTTGATCTTAGTTGCTCTTGTCTTTTTAGGTTTTTTTATTTGGAGAGGAGAGAGACATAAAAAGTGAGTAAAAATACATTTTTATCCTCATTTGTAATAGAGGTGAGTTATGAAAACCTAACAGTACAAACCTCAAGTGGGTAAAGTGACACTTTTCAAATTACAGATAGGCAACGTGAATTTGGGCCAAACTACAAGTGGGTTTACTGTAATTACCCCCAAAAATTAGATAAGTTATTCCCAAACAGACACAAAGTGTTATCATCTGATAATAAATAGTTGTTAGCTTCCCATTTATAAATTTGTTAGGATTAGTGTCATTAAATCCTATTATATGATGCTATGCATGACATTATGTATGACTTATTGTTGTAATTAATAAATTTGTTTTATTATTATCTGAAATAATAGTAATATGAATATTCGAACATTATTATATAGTCCATGAGATGCATAGTATGTGATTTATGTGATTTAGTCACAGAAGATATAAGTCACAAGTTCTTTATAAACTCAGAATTTTAGTTCATAGTCAGTGATGAAATTAGACATTTCATCTGCGAAAACTATAACATATCAACTAAGATGATTTGTCTTGATTAAGAAAGTGGAGGCTTCTAATTGATGTGTTTATATGTTTTAAGAGTTAAAACATATTGAACTGGAATGCTGTGAGATTTCTTACTCTTCTAATGACTGTCAAATGGATAATAAATCTCATGACTTTTATTTACATGAACTCTTAATTCTGAGAGAATAATGGACTTGATCATGAAATGTAGGTTACTTTGATATATCAAGAGTGAGATCTAAAGTAACGGTTAAAACCTTGGTATGTTGGGCAGCCATATTTAATGTTGATGAAAAATATATTCTCAAGATGGAATTCATAGTCTCTTAACGAAGATATAAAATATTCTTTTGAGATAAGTTTAATGGATTCAGTTATTCAGAGAGTTAGGCCTAACCACTTTAGTAAAAAATTATTAAAGTATATATTTATGAAATTGGATTTCATAAAATATATGATGAATAACTTAAAATGATTAAACTGGGTACTCAAGAATTAAGATGTAATTTACAAAGTGACAGTCTTCATTCATGACTTTGTATTACTACGAATATTTTATGAAGGGGTTATATGTACAATAAAGTCTTGAGATATAATTTATTAATAAAGCCTAGAGTACAATTATATTTATAGAGTGATATTAAATATAATTAATAGTAACTTTGGACTTGTCAAGAGTTAACGGAAAAGCCCAAGGTCTATTGGAGCTAAAATCTTATTTGTTCACTTTTTGGTCACACTCTAAGCCACATACTAAAGCCCAATTGAAAATGGCCAAAATGTTAACCCAATTAAATAATCAGTTATCAGGAGAGAAACATACAGAATTATGTAAGAACATGAAATGGTATGTGTAGGGACTCAGTTTAGAAAGGTTCCCTAACAATACATTTCTAGAGAGTGAGACGAAGGGTTAGGCCCTAACAAACTAGCAACGGAACACAAACCACTTTTCACCATTGCAGGGGAGTGAACCCAATTTACAATTGAGGGTAACTCCTCAGCATTTGTCCGAGGAGGTTCCTCCTCCCCCTAACTGCTTTGCTCGCCCCTCTTATATAGTTCTCCTCCTCCTATCCAATTTTTCATTCTGTTGATCATCCATTTGTCTTCCCTCTAACCGTTCTTCCCATCAGATGCCTTATCAGTACTCGAGTGGTTCACCATGATCAATGTTACCCTGTCAAGGGGTTACATCCCCATTAATGCGGCCAGGGGGGTTAGATGAGCGCATTTAGTGTGGAGGTAACAACCTGTTCTGGGCCTGTCCCCCACCTGAAATTAGTCTCGGTACGCCGAGGACAAGGATGTCCTCGGCGGGGTCCAAAAAAGCATAGGTCTTCATACACCAACCTCGGACGATCATCCTTCCTCGGCATGGGCCTTGGGCCAAATGCAAAATGGGCCCAGGCTACTAGGCCTACGAGCCCCACAATAGCCCCTCAAAATCCTACTGCTCGTTCCCTCGGACAAGGAGGAGGGTTTTGATACCTACGGGTCCTCGTGGCCGACGCCTTGGAGAAGTCTCTTCTCCTTCCCGCCGACATGGCTGAACTTGGGAGCAAGAATGGGCCAGAGGTTGCCCTTAACCTTAAGAGATATCTAGGCATGGTGGGTCCCCTGATACCTGTTTATCTTACTTGAACTTTGTTGCTTAGCACCTCCCTTCTCTTTACGGCGCACCTGTTTTTGTTGGCAGGCCGTCTAGGCCCTTTTTAGGCTGGACAAGGAGACTTTTGCCGAGGTAATGCTTTAGCGCAGGAGCGTGACAAGTTCTTGAAAGCTACGAGAACCCTTAAGATATCTGAGGCAGATCTAAAAAAGAGGCGATCAAAAATATGGAGGAGATGACAAAGGCCAAAGATAATATGGCCCCTGACCTAACCACGGCTACGAAGCAGGCCGAGGATCAGACCAAGTGATGGCAGGATGTCGAGGGCCACCTATGAACTGCCAAAGAGGACATCGCCGACCTGAAGAAAAAGTTGGCCGAGGCAATCAGCGCAAGGGGTATTGCCGAGTATGCCAGGGACGAGGCTGTGAGGGCTAAAGACGAGGCGGTGTTTGCGAGAATAGATGTTGGGCGCTCCGCAGGACAGGCGGAAGATGAGGCTTTTGCCGAGGGGGTGGCCAAGACTGAAGCCACCCTCAAAGCTCAAATTCCTGTAATGTGCGGGCGCTTCTGTTATGAGACCTGGCATGAAACCCTCAACCAAGCGGGGGTTGATGTCTCGTCTGACCTTAGGAGGGCGAAGAGAATATTTTACCCTTCCGCAATTTGCGAGGTTGTTCCTGTTGCTTCCGAGGAGGGGTCTGCATTACCAGCGGCAAGTGAAAGTCATAACGGAGCCGCAAAGGACACATCTGCAGCTGACAGAACTTTTGAGGGGGCCGAGCCCCATAGAGCGTTGGAGGGAAATGGCATATGGCATAGGACACTGTTATTTGCTTTCTTTTTCATTCCATTTTGCTTCTTGCCTCAAGGGCATTGTAACGAAACTATATACTTTCTATTTGAAATGAATATTCACTATTTTGCTTCTAATTATTGATGCTTCCTTTTTCTTGCTGTACTTTAATATTTTGCTCAATACCTTGGTTCCGTTCTGGATTTGGTCTCATGAGACCATCAACTATCCTTTAGGCATGGATCCGAGGATCGCATCACAATTCGGTTCTAGCTAACGCTTTGGTTCCTCTGTAAATAGTTAGTTTAACCCTTCGGTTCTTCTGTAAGTAGCTAGTTTCCCCATGAGTTTGAGTCCTTGGACCATGTAATACCTTGGTTCTGTCTAGTACCCAGGTATAGCCGAGTAGTTAGTTTCCCCATAGGCTTGAGTCTGAGGACCATGCAATGCCTTGGTTCTGTCTAACACTACCATTTTTCTGTAAGTATCTAGTTTCCCCATAGATTTGAGTCCTTGGACCATACAATACCTTGGTTCTGTCTAGTACCCAGGTATAGCCGAGTAGTTAGTTTCCCCATAGGCTTGAGTCCGAGAACCATGCAATGCCTTGGTTTTGTCTAACACTTCCATTCTTCTGTAAATATCTAATTTTCCCATAAGTTTGAGTCCTTGGACCATGCAATACCTTGGTTCTGTCTAGTACCCAGGTATAGCCGAGTAGTTAGTTTCCCCATAGGCTTGAGTCCGAGGACCATGCAATGCCTTGGTTCTGTCTAACACTTCCATTTTTCTGTAAGTATCTAGTTTCCCCATAGGTTTGAGTCCGAGGACCATGCAATACCTTGGTTCTGTCTAGTACCCAGGTATAGCTGAGTGGTTAGTTTCCCCATAGGCTTGAGTCCGAGGACCATGCAATGCCTTGGTTCTGTCTAACACTTCCATTTTTCTGTAAGTATCTAGTTTCCCCATAGGTTTGAGTCCGAGGACCATGCAATACCTTGGTTCTGTCTAGTACCCAGGTATAGCTGAGTGGTTAGTTTCCCCATAGGCTTGAGTCCGAGGACCATGCAATGCCTTGGTTCTGTCTAACACTTCCATTCTTCTGTAAGTATCTAGTTTCCCCATAGGTTTGAGTCCGAGGACCATGCAATACCTTGGTTCTGTCTAGTACCCAGGTATAGCTGAGTGGTTAGTTTCCCCATAGGCTTGAGTCCGAGGACCATGCAATGCCTTGGTTCTGTCTAACACTTCCATTTTTCTGTAAGTATCTAGTTTCCCCATAGGTTTGAGTCCGAGGACCATGCAATACCTTGGTTCTGTCTAGTACCCAGGTATAGCTGAGTGGTTAGTTTCCCCATAGGCTTGAGTCCGAGGACCATGCAATGCCTTGGTTCTGTCTAACACTTCCATTTTTCTGTAAGTATCTAGTTTCCCCATAGGTTTGAGTCCGAGGACCATGCAATACCTTGGTTCTGTCTAGTACCCAGGTATAGCTGAGTGGTTAGTTTCCCCATAGGCTTGAGTCCGAGGACCATGCAATGCCTTGGTTCTGTCTAACACTTCCATTTTTCTGTAAGTATCTAGTTTCCCCATAGGTTTGAGTCCGAGGACCATGCAATACCTTGGTTCTGTCTAGTACCCAGGTATAGCTGAGTGGTTAGTTTCCCCATAGGCTTGAGTCCGAGGACCATGCAATGCCTTGGTTCTGTCTAACACTTCCATTTTTCTGTAAGTATCTAGTTTCCCCATAGGTTTGAGTCCGAGGACCATGCAATACCTTGGTTCTGTCTAGTACCCAGGTATAGCTGAGTGGTTAGTTTCCCCATAGGCTTGAGTCCGAGGACCATGCAATGCCTTGGTTCTGTCTAACACTTCCATTTTTCTGTAAGTATCTAGTTTCCCCATAGGTTTGAGTCCGAGGACCATGCAATACCTTGGTTCTGTCTAGTACCCAGGTATAGCTGAGTGGTTAGTTTCCCCATAGGCTTGAGTCCGAGGACCATGCAATGCCTTGGTTCTGTCTAACACTTCCATTTTTCTGTAAGTATCTAGTTTCCCCATAGGTTTGAGTCCGAGGACCATGCAATACCTTGGTTCTGTCTAGTACCCAGGTATAGCTGAGTGGTTAGTTTCCCCATAGGCTTGAGTCCGAGGACCATGCAATGCCTTGGTTCTGTCTAACACTTCCATTCTTCTGTAAGTATCTAGTTTCCCCATAGGTTTGAGTCCGAGGACCATGCAATACCTTGGTTCTGTCTAGTACCCAGGTATAGCTGAGTGGTTAGTTTCCCCATAGGCTTGAGTCCGAGGACCATGCAATGCCTTGGTTCTGTCTAACACTTCCATTTTTCTGTAAGTATCTAGTTTCCCCATAGGTTTGAGTCCGAGGACCATGCAATACCTTGGTTCTGTCTAGTACCCAGGTATAGCTGAGTGGTTAGTTTCCCCATAGGCTTGAGTCCGAGGACCATGCAATGCCTTGGTTCTGTCTAACACTTCCATTCTTCTGTAAGTATCTAGTTTCCCCATAGGTTTGAGTCTTTGGACCATGCAATACCTTGGTTCTGTCTAGTACCCAGGTATAGCCGAGTAGTTAGTTTCCCCATAGGCTTGAGTCCGAGGACCATGCAATGCCTTGGTTCTATCTAACACTTCCATTCTTCTGTAAGTATCTAGTTTCCCCATAGGTTTGAGTCTTTGGACCATGCAATACCTTGGTTCTGTCTAGTACTCAGGTATAGCCGAGTAGTTAGTTTCCCCATAGGCTTGAGTTCGAGGACCATGCAATACCTTTATTCTATCTAACACTTCCATTCTTTTATAAGTATCTAATTTCCCCATAGGTTTGAGTCCTTGGACCATGCAATACCTTGGTTCTGTCTAGTACCCAAGTATAGTCGAGTAGTTAGTTTCCCCATAGGCTTGAGTCCGAGGACCATGCAATACCTTTGTGCTGTCTGACACTTCCATTCTTCTGTAAGTATCTAGTTTCCCCATAGGTTTGAGTCTTTGGACCATGCAATACCTTGGTTCTGTCTAGTACCCAGGTATAGCCGAGTAGTTAGTTTCCCCATAGACTTGAGTGCGAGGACCATGCAATGACTTGGTTCTGTTTAACACTTCCATTCTTCTGTATAAAGGGGTTTGTCCTCGGACCGCTTTACTGGAATCAGTTCCTCCTCGGGTCGGACTATTAACTCTGTGGTGCTTTGGGCAGAGGTGGTTCAAACTCTGATCTTACATGTGGCATTGACCTCGCCTTCAATTCAAATTCCCATCTTCTTCACTTACGAGGCGTCCATTGGCCGTTCGCGCTCTGCGCTTGATGTTTCTTTGCGCGAGACACGCCTTCATTAATATCCTCATGAATTGATACAAATCCAGCAGTCTACGGTCTCCTTGGGATTTGGTTTGGATTAGTACCGCTGATAAGTTTCTTTTTGAACTTTGTGTGGATTAATTCTCACCAGTCTTCATCCTCTATATAAGGCTTTCTGGGGGAAATGTTTCTCCACACTCCATGAACTTTCCAACACAACTAGCAACACGCCCTTTCAGCTCCCCGAGCCCCTTCAATAACCCTGCCAGGATTGTGACCAGAGTTGGGAGATATGGGGCGGCCCTGGGTGGGTGTGAGGACATACAGGCCAAAGGCCCTACCGCCCCGGCCAAGAGCCGTTGTGACCGCAACCCCCACCAAATTTCCAGCGCGGCAGAGCCTAGGCGTAACCCTGATAGTGCCATGCATGGTGGCCAAGAGGGATGTCCCTGAAGTACCTAACGCTCCTCCCCGTGGCGCACCCCTGCCAGAGTAGACACGCAAAATCACGTCATGGCTGGTGCCCGAGTGTTGCTGTCTCCAACGGCCAACGCTCGTGAAGATTGGAGAGAATCAAGGGAACATCATAGGGGAGGGCTTCCCGGTGCCCCTGTGTCGGCTCCTCTCTTTGTTCCAGCTCCGCCTCACCGGACAAAGAGTTGTTAGTAGCCTTAAAGCATGCTAGCCTCAGCCACATTCCCTCTAGCTAGTTTTAGAACAAGTCCACCTGGGCCTCTGTTTGTAGAATTAGCTTGTAAAATTAGCTTTAAAACAAGCCTACCTGAGCCTCTGTTTGTATCTTGTACTTTCCGCTTAATAAAATAATAAGACGTTAGTTTTCTTTTCTGTTAAATCTTCTACTTTTCTACAATAAATTTTTTTTTTTTTGATGCGTCGCTACCAACCTTCCGTAAAATAACTACTTAGGAACGATCGCACGTTGCGCCTGCCAGTGCACTAATCCTTCCCACAGACGGTGCCAATTGTAGGGACTCAGTTTAGAAAGGTTCCCTAACAATACATTTCTAGAGAGTGGGACGAAGGGTTAGACCCTAACAGACTAGCAACGGAACACAAGCCACTTTTCACCATTGCAGGGGAGTGAACCCAATTTACAACTGAGGGTAGCTCCTCGGCACTTATCCAAGGAGGTTCCTCCCCCCCTAACTGCTTTGCTCGCCCCTCTTATATAGTTCTCCTCCTCCTATCCAATTCTTCCTTCTGTTGATCATCCATTTGCCTTCTCTCTGACCGTCCGTCCCATCAGAGGCCTTATCAGTACTCGAGTGGTTCACCATGATCAATGTTACCCTGTCAAGGGGTTACATCCCCATTAATGCGGTCAGGGGGGTTAGATGAGCACATTTAGTGTGGAGGTGACAACCTGTTCTGGGCTTGTCCCCCACCTGAAATTAGCCTCGATACGCCGAGGACAGGGATGTCCTCGGCGGGGTCCAAAAAAGCATAGGTCTTCATACACTAGCCTCGAACGATCATCCTTCCTCGGCATGGGCCTTGAGCCAAATGCAAGATGGGCCCAGGCTACCAGGCCTACAGGCCCCACAGTATGTATGTGAGTGTTAGACACTCTTTCATTCTCTCTTGAACATACACATATAACTGATTAAGAGACCACATTTCTTGAGCATCAAGTAGAATTGGAGTGAAAATTAAAAGTGTTCCCAAGTGTTTATAATCTTTGGTTTTGAATTTCACTGTATCAAGATACACTCTCTTGTTCTTATATTCTGAAACTTACATAGCACATGTTATCAATTGTGAATGAAGTAAATCCGTTCATTTTTCGCTGCGTACATGCATATTTCCATCAAAATTAAATCCCTTTAAGATCCAAAGCCTTAGTACTTTTATTCATATGTTTGTGTCCATAAGCAAATTTATAAATTGAATTTATGATTTACTTCTCTCTCTCTCTCTCTCTCATTTATATATATATATATATATAAACAAAAGGTAATTAGGACAATTAAAGAAAATAATTGATTAGATCAAATAAGCTAAATAGTAAAAATATAATTTAAAGGAGTACATGTGTTTTTTGGTCAAGAAATTGTGTTTGATTCTTACTTCTTGTTGTATTATTTATGTGATTAGTGTTAAGTGCAGCTTCATTAATACATTGTTAGATATGCAAAACAAAACAAAAAAAAAAAAGTATTAAACAATGTATCAAGTATATTATATTGCTTTTTATAAATTAAAAAAAAAAATTTGAGAAATGTATTGCTTTATAGTCTCTTATATAAAAAGTATCCTGTATAAAAATTATTTTCTTTAGCTATTCAATTTAAGTAGTTTTTGTAGGCAATGTGTCTTGTTTTTTTAAATGGTCTAAAATTCCCTTTTTTATTTTTTTGGTTCTAATATTTATTCCGGAATCAATTTTCCTTGAGAAAGAGTAGAGAAGGTTTGACACATAAAATGGTAAAGTAAAATAAGCTAATAAATAAATAGAGGAAAAAAATATGAGGAAATTTGTTTTCTTTTTAGAAGAATATGAGGAAATTTGTGTTGAGCGTGACTCTTTTTAGTAACTACTTTTTTTCGTAAGTGACTCTTTTTGTCATTTTACGGATATGAAATAAACATAAGACTATATTCATTATTTTCATCCATTTACTGCTAATAAAATCTTTCTAAGAATTACAAGGTAAATAGTTTTTCTTTTTTCTCTTGGTACTGATAATATCACATCTTTGCAACCTTGTAGGTGAATTTGTATTTGGAAAAAAAATTATTATGAAATAAATGAAAGCAATTAAGTAGACGAGTTTGTAATTTTTTTTTTTTTTGAGAGGAAGATGAGTTTGCAGTTGATAAAAAGGTTATATCTAAAAGAAAAAAATGTAACGAGTAAGCTACCATAGATGGCAGCTTACTGTAGTTGAAACTTAAAAAATTTTAAATATAATAACTTTGATGTGGCTTGATTTTTATCGACTGAGGTGCTAAAATAACTTTTGAATTATTTTAGCACCTTTTATTGTGAATGCTCTAAGACCTTTGATACTATTGTTCAAACATTCCTCTCCCTCGTCGTATTCTCCCACATCATCATTAGGATTGATCAACCACACTTGTTGAATCATGTGAACTTGTATTGCTCCCAATTGGTGTGCTGCCACAAAAACTAACTTTGAAACTCTCTTTTTATATCACTAAAATAGAGGTAAGAGTCCAACCTAGGATGAATCTTTAGAATGGTAGTATTTTAGTTAAATTGAAAATCCCAAATTTACTTTAATCTTCATAATCTTTAAAAATTTATCTTATAACATCGTCACATTTAAATATTTAATAAATAAATAAACAAAATGCACAAATTACATAAACTTTTTTTTTTTAATTTTTTCGCTTCTTTTTTGGTTTTTGTATTTTTAATGATTAAAATTTGCAATCAAGCTTACATGACCAAATATTTGACTTTTGTTGTTCTATCTTAAATATGTGGTTAATTGCTTCTTCTTTTTTAATTTTAAATGATTCTTTAAATTGTGTCTAAAATTATTTACGTAGACAAATTTGATAGTTAAATTTTTTTTTTAAATGATTCTTGCAGCTAGTGAAAAACATTTTTTTTTTAATATGTGAATTAATGCACTGCTTTTAAATTGGCTTTTTGATTATGCAAATTTATAGGGCTTTTGGGACTAATTGGGACTAATTTGTATATAAAAAAAAATTATTAAGTGACTTGAGACTTAGGATTTTGGATATAATTTGCAAAGTGAAAATTTTGTACTCTTATTAGTTTGTGTTAGATGAACATATAAACTAAAGCCTTTTTTAGAAAGATGTAAAATCTAAAATCTAAATTATTTAGACAAAGAAGTTAATATAAACAAAAAGTAGGCTGCATTTTTTGTTAAGGCACTAATTGTTATATTATCCAAAGAAGTTGATAAGAACAATTTTTTTTTTTTTTTTACAAGATAGAAATTCTACTTTAGTCTAATCTAAAGTGTATATGTGTGTGAAGCTCCTTCCTGAAAACTTAAACCCTGTCCCTTGCCCCCCACACCCCATAATTACCTATATTTTTCAAGTCTATTCATAAAGTTCTCTACTCCTAATGTTGACCAAAACATGTTTTAACTAAAAATTTTGGGCAAGCTTCATTACAAGAATTTGATACAAGCCATGATTATAAAATTAACTGGAGAATAAATTTTCAAAGCTATAAAAAAATTTTCCATTAAAAAAAAAAATTGAACATGTGAAGTATGGTTGTTAAAAGTGAGTGTAACTATGTGTTGATGCCCATTTTAGCAAAGAAAGAAGAAAAGGGCCAATGGCAAGAAAAAAACCTAACAATATAACAAAGAGTAGGGATGACAATAGGGCGGGGCAGGGTCGAAGGATGGGGTTTTCATCCTCACCTCACATGATTTTGTCTTACCCCATCCCCATCCCGCCTCGCATAACGGGAAAAACTTTCTTACCCCATACCTGCCCCTTGGGGTTTCGCGAAGCCCCCCCACCCCATAAAACTCTACTTTCTGTTAATTTTTCCTACAACTAGTACAATTTTTTTAATGAAAAATATTTCATTAATAAAAATATACTTGAAATTACAACTAAATTTATCTCATCAAGTCAAATCAATTTTTAGAAAAAATTGAATAATATATCCAAGTGTTCAACAAGATAATCACCAAAAAGAAAAAAAAAATCTCATAGTATAACACATAACAAAATAAAAGTAGAGAACCATATTGCGTAGAATAAAATAAGCTAATGTTAATATGTTTGTTTAAATAGTAGGGTTTTAGGGTATGAAAAATTTACAATTATAATCCTTAGCAATACGAGGTGAGGCGGGGCTAGGGAAAGGCAGGCCGGGGTGGGTTAAAAAGTCTAAACTCATCCCTGCCCCGCCCCATGGTGTGAGGCTAAAATCTTGCCCCATCCTCGCCCCACCACCTTTGCAGGGCAGAGAAAATCTGTGCTGGGTGAAGCGGGGAGGGGCAGGTTAAGCGGGGTAAGGCAAAATTGCCATCCCTAACAAAGAGTGAAGAAAGAAGAATTAGCAAAGTGAGAAAAAAAAACCATTAAGCCCGAGTGGTAGGAATAATGGTCCACAGGCCTATAAAATAATAAAAAAAGACCCCAAAGAAAGCAAAGGAGCCTAGAGAAGGAAGTAGTAAACCCATGGAAATTATAAGAAATGAAAAGCAAGCAAAATGGGTCAAAGGAGCCTAAAGAAAGGAATTAGTAAATGGGATTGGTGCAAAGGCCAACAAACCCCTGAAAGCAAAGGATATGGTAATTGGGCCGGGGAAACCCAAAAGATGTAGCAAAGGCCCATGAGAATGTAAGAATGGAATGGGTCAAGGATACCCAAAGGAATGAAGCGGGCTGAGGATGCCCAAAAGAATGATATGGGCCAAAGGAGCCCGAGATGGCATGAGAATTAACCCAGCAGAAATACTGGGCAACGTGAATTGAATAAAGGAAAAGTACATGGCAGGCCCAAATGAGGCCCAACAAGTACAAGTCAAGTGGTAACATGGTAGAAGCAATGGAGTAGTGTGGCAGGAATACTAGTCGGCCCACAATCCAGCAATAAAGAGAAACATGGGCTGAATTGAAGAAGAAAGGGCCTTTGTCCAAGCAAGATCAAGCCTAGGAAGGAAACAAAATGCAAAGAATAAAGACCCAAACTCACCCATGCCACAAAAGGTTAAAAATAAGTAGCAAAAACGTGCAGTGAGACTAGACAAGCTCACAAGCAATGGCAAATGCATAAACGGTAGACAAACCGTGGACTCACATAGGAGTGGAGCACGCACAAGGCTCAGTCACTACCCACTAATACCCAATCAATACAGGCGTGATGAGCCATGGACCAGAGGTAAGAGAGGGTATGATTTGGTGGTGGGGAGAAGTGAGAAATCTATTTTGAGATTCCCGCTCAAGCTCTTTTAGGGAAAATGTCCTGTTGGGATGACATACCACCCAAAAGAGAGAAAGATGAGCTAGAATCACTAGATGCACGCCATAGAAGTTAGTAAGAGAGAATATCCAACCCTTATTCGGATGAGGATGCTATAGAAAGTAAGAAAACAAAACAAAACTTTTTTGTCTGGAAATGGAACATGGCACGGTTAGCATAAGGTAGTGATGATGGCTGAGCAGCCGAAAGATTAGTAGGTGGTTTGAGAAGGACACCCACACCAAACCAAAAGTAGTTAAGGGATAAAACAGTAAAACTCTTCACGGCAAGCAGTATAAAAAAGCCTTAGCTGTGTACAGTGAAAAAAAACAAGAACAACGAGAGGCAAATAAAGAGTAAGGAAAAACAAGTAAGGAAAATAGCAAGAAAGAAAAATAAAGAAGAATAGAGGGAATATAGGAATAAGAAAGGAAATGGAGAGTAGAGGAAAATAGAGTGGATAAAAAGGGAAGTGAGGAAACAAGAGTGTGATAGGGCATGCACCAATAGGCTACTCCTTTCTCTCTCTCTTAATAGCCAACTCTCTAGCAAGATTAAAGGGTTTGAGGATAAGCTATTTAGACCCATTCTTTCAAAGTAGGCAATTTCCATGGTAGGATTTCCCTATGAGATTGCCCACATTGGAGAGTGATTCCCTTCTTGGACTTAAACTTGCTAAGGAACCAAGCACAGCAGACTAATCCCCCTATCCCCCTTTTTCTTTTTACTAATTGATCAAGCATTGGCAGTATTCCTTCTTTTCTTTATTATTGTCACTAACCTATTTCTGCCATACTCATATCGTTGTGTTTTCCTTACTAAGAAAGTGGTTTAATTATTGTCTTTGGTTGGTAGCAAATATATTCTTCTTATCTTATTATATTATGCTCTCTTGCTATAACATTTTTGTGACAATGTCTTTTGCCATAGGCACGTGACCAAGATCTTAGCAAAAGGGCTCTAGCTTGTGCACAAGCTAGCTTGAGATGAGTTTCAATAAAGCCAATCCTGACTCTCCTACCCCAAAACTATTAGGCTACAATGCAACAGAAAGTAGTCCAGTCCAGAAGTACAAAAAGGCCCACGACACTATGCTATCGTGAATAAAGGCAAATAGTTGGTTTTAGCACATATGTGCTAGCCAGATGGTCATATATGCCTAGGGGTGGCAAAATATGTCCAAACCCATTTGCCCACCCAAACTCACCCATTTTAATTAAACCCAAACCCACCCAATTATTAATTGGGTTAAATGAGCATCAACCCAATTAAACCCAATCATTATTGGGTTTTAACTAAAAACCCATTGAGCCCCATTTAACCCAAAAACAATATTCCCAAATTCAACCCAACCCTTTCCATAAAAAAAAAAATAAAATAAAAAATATAAACCCATCCCTCAGACGTTTCATTTTCCTTCATTTTCTTAGCCTCCAATCACATTTTAATCGAAACCCAATAGCTTCAAAGCTTTAGAGTTCACCTAAGGCGGTCTCATCGTCATCCTCTGCACCCGTCCAATCATCAGAGCCATCACAACCATCGTCGTCGTCATCAACATCAACGGCCGCGATGGTGGAGGACTTAGCAGTAGCGATGAGGGACAAAGGCAAAGGCGAATGTTCACGATGATTCGAATGTTCAGAGTTCACCTGAGGCAGTCGCTTCGGTTAAGGCTTTTGTTGAGTGTTTGTAGGAAATGGCGAGTGTTGATCAGCTAGCGAGCGAGTGGAGCAAAGCTCAGTTTGATGTGGATGAGATGAAGATCATTTGGGTTGGCTCTCGCCACGCCTTCGAGATTTCCGATCGAATTTCTCGCCTCATTGGCAGCGATCTGGTCATTTTTCTTCACTTTTTTTTTTTGAAAAATTATTCTTTTGGCTTTGTTTGGATCCTGAGAAAGTGTAACAAAGTTGTGCTTGTTTTGGTTCTAACGTAATAAAAATTTTTTTTTTGGTCGATTTATTTGCTTTTAACTTTTATTAGAAAAATTGAAGAAAAAAAAAAGAACTATGAGTTACCGGGAAACCAAATCGTTTGAATTGTTATGGTAATTGTGTAATGTATCTAGGTTGTGTGGATCCGATATTTGCTATTGTCAATTTGTGAACTTCTTGTTTGGTAGGTGAGAAAGTGTGGGAAAGTACAAGAAATTTGTTTAATATTTTTAGAGTGCTTTGGTAATTTTTACTTTAGAGGTATTTTGGTAATTTGGTGGGTTGGGGTTTATTCATAATAATTGGGTTGAGTTGGATTTGGGTTAAAAGTAATTAGTTATATGAGTTTTAATGGGTAAATGTGTTTTATATACCCAACCTAATTATGCTCACCCCTAAATTATGCCATAGTATTTGGTCAAAAATAAGTTCTTCATGCAATTCTATAGAGAGAGAATTATCTACCAAATCTAAAATTTGATGCAGCCCTTGGATTTGGTGTAGAAACTAGAAATGATATTTCAGTGCATCTTTACATGCTTTAAGTAAAATTGAAACAAACAATCTGCATAAGATGGGAAATCAATTTTTAAAAATTTATCACATGACAATATGCACTTAAGGAGTTTTAGAGTTGATTTGTCATCAAAGGCACTTGGCTTTCCGCAATCCTCGAAAGCCTCATAAACACAAATCAAATGCTTTGGAAATTCCCCTTTTTGTCGAAATGTTGCACACCTTCCAATTTTTCCTGTGAGACAATTAAAAAGTGGTATTTGAACTTCATCTAAGTTTTGACTCTTTTGAGGGATGTGGAAGTAGAATTGAAACTAAATGAGAATGGAAAGAGGCATAGACAATGTGATCGTCATGGAATTCAATGAGAACAAAGATAATCAACTCCATCGTTGCAACAGTAAGTTTTCTCATAAAATTCATAGCTATCTATGTTCGCTCACTTTAGATTTTTTTTTTTTTAAACTTAAATAATAATTAATGATTAACACATAACAACTTATATACAATGGAATGGTTTGACACCTTTGAAATAAGGACAAATTAATCTATAAATTAAACTAATTTTAAAAATATTCTTGTTTAAAGAACTGTTGCTTAAGAATTATACTTTTTGGAATTGTGAACATTTTAGGTGACTTCAAGTTTAAGTAATGTCTTTTGGATAGGGTCACAAGATTTCATAATGACCTCTATGTTAGCGGTGATTTGTCACAAAAGTCAAGTATACTAATAATAATTAGTTGCAAGTGAACATGTGAGAAGATATTGTAATACCCCAATTTTGATTTTATGATTATCACTGTACCTTGTCAATTTTAATATAGAGTTGAGGTATTGTATGTGTGTGCATAGTAAGATGGGAGTAGACAATTTTGTGGTGCTACAAATAGGTGAGAAAATTAAAGTTTTAGTGCATACAATTTAGTGAGGCAATTAAAAAAAAAAAAAAAAAAAAAAGAGAAAGATGTTCTATGGGCTCTTGGAGACTAAAGAGATAAGCCTAAGTGGATTTAAACTCCAGCCCACTACCCCACCAAGCCCACATTTCTGATGTGTTAAAACATAAGTTGGAGGAAAAGATAATTAGGGTTTGGGTTAAGAAGGGTTTCATCACTAAGGAGGCTAGGGTTTTCATAGAAAGGGTTTTATCAAAGAGGCTAAGAGGTGTTTTTCGTTGGAGTTTGGAGCACATACAATTGAAGAGACAATCAGATTGTTCAAGGTATGATTTCCCACCATTAGAAACAAAGAATTAAAAAGGTTATAATTTTATTTGGAATCAGTTTGTGATGTTAGATTGTTCAACAAATTAGATACGGTCCTAAAATTCTACTTATACTTCTACGATTAGATTTGCCCACTGTGTGTATCCGTGAACTAAGTCATGGAATATCAAATCTTAACTCGTGTGCCTGTTACGTTTCATTGGTATATATATATATATATATATAATCCTAGATTTGAGCCACGGAATTTCAAGAATCCATGATTATGGCTTACGTCTTTCTTCGGATATGTACATATATAATATATAGTAAGTCAATGATTTTTTGCCAGAGTTTCATTGAGGTTATGCTATTAAACCCATTGAGGTGATATATTTTATCTTGGAATTGGCTTCTATGAGTATGGCTCTCACGTTGTCCTCTGTGGGTCCCTAGAACAAGTGAATGTTGCCGTGAGGTCTTCTTTCAGATTTGTCTAATATTAGGTCCTTTTAGTTTTGCCACGTTTCTTTGATTATATATGTTAGGATGAATTAACGTTTTCTTTGGGGTTTTATATTAAATCCTAGGTTAATGATATTTTGGCTACTGCCTTCCTCGTAGCAATCTGAGTTTCAATTAATGCTTGGGAGTATCATTGGTTTGAGAAACTTTAATTTAGTGTTAAGGTGTTATCAATTCAGCAAAGTACTTTTCATAGTGAGTCAGTTTGTATAATTCAATAAGTTGTATATTTTGTGGAGGATATTAAGTAAATTCTATGATTGATTATAGGTTCTATTTAAGAGTGGTTTTGAGGCTTTTTGGAGGGTGTTACAGCTGAACTTTCAAAGTGATTCAAGTGCTGTAAGTAATTATGTATTATATGCACAGGTTTTGTCTATTAGGTTCTTAGAAGTTAAAAGTTTTCAAAAGTTTTGTATTTCAAACTTATATTTCGAAAGTTTATCGAAAGCATTATTTTTACATCATTGAAAGAAAAACTCCGACTTTTAGACAATGTTTTAAAGAGAAACTTCGAATTTTAAATAACGTTTTGAATGTCCAAATCTCATTTAAATGATTATTTATATACTAAATTGTTTATCGAAAATAATTGAGTTTCAAAGTAAGTTTTCTAAAAAGGTTATTGTTCTCTAAATTTGTTAAAACCAAGTGATTTCAAAGTCATGTTCCTATTCTTCAAATGGTATTTAAAAAGTTTCTTTTAGCAAATCAAATTTTCAGATTTACTCAAGAATTGTAATATATTTATATAAACTTCTCAGTTTCTATTAGTTCCCCATGAGAGTCAAGCATCCTTTGATTTATGTTCAATTCGATATTGTGATATTCCCTATGCTTGTATATTTGGAATAATTGTTAATATTAAGAAAATTATTCTATCTTGTATATATTTCGTTTTGTGATATGTGACTCAGAATGAAAGTTTTTAGAATTGATCAGATATATCAGATTTATGTGTAAATCCGCTCACAGGATTGTATGTGAGAATATGTGTTGATCGCTCACCAGCAGGGATTAGATGTTGGTATCCGCTCACAGGATTGTATGTGAGAATATGTGATGTGTATATGTGACACTGTGCTCTGATCAATTTTATGTATGTGATTTCTAATGATTTTAAGATGTGATTACATATGTATTAAGTGATTCATTATATGTTTTGGAATAATTATTTTTGATATCATTAAATGAGTTTGTGAAAAATCAAAATACTCGTGCGTTGCTTGACTCTGTTCTGTTGTGTATTCTGTATAATTACTTACTAGATGTGGCTCACCCCATCAATTATTATTTTTTCAGATTGAAGTGTAGTTGGGAATATAGGACCTTCTGATCACTTTGTAAGGTGCAAGGTTGAGTGTGGAAGTTGTAGGCAAATTCTATATTACTTGAAGACTTATAGAATTTTAGTTATCCTTATTTTGTAATTCATGATTTATATTTTGGAGATTATTGCCAATTTGTGGAGTTTAGATTTTTGTAAGAGGTTATTTTTAAGAGCATTGTTTCTTTGGAGTTTTAAATTATTTTGGATTAATTTTACTTTTAGTTGTGCAAGATTAGCACGTTAGTCATGCATCTAAATTCATGTTTCATGGATTTGGGTCGTGACAGATATGATTCAATAGTAACAATCTATTATATCAAACTACCTGTTTTAAGGTATTGGAAAAAATATTGGTTTTAAAATATTAATAAATAGATTCATATTAGAGTATATAAAGCTCATGTAACGGCTCAAGGGAAGCCATACCAAATTTACAAACAAAATTGGCCTTTGCCCCTTTCTATCAAAATATCCAACATTTTGCCTCTCTTTTGAAACTAATTAGGGAATGTTCTTTTTTTTAAACTCGATTTTCTCAAAATTGAATTTAAAAAAAAAAATTTCTAGAGCCCTATAGTGACATTTTAGGGTGCCTATAGTGATGTTTTAAGGACCTATAGTAGCGTTTTGTAACTTGAGCTCCATAAACTTGAGTTATAGGTAATTTTTTTTTTACTTATAACTTGAGTTCATGGAGCTCGAGTTACAAAACGCCATTATAGATCCTTAAAATGTCACTATAGCCTCCTTAAAACGCACCTATAGTAGCGTTTTGTAACTCGAGCTCCATAAACTCGAGTTATAGGTAAATTTTTTTTTTTTTTTTTACCTATAACTTGAGTTCATGGAGCTTGAGTTACAAAACACCATTATAGATCTTTAAAATGTCACTATAGGCTCCTTAAAACGCCACTATAGGGCTTAACTTGATTTTAAGAAAATCGAGTTTCAAAAGATGGTCATTTCCTTAATTAGTTTCAAAAGATGGGCAAAATGTTGGATATTTTGATAAAAAGGGGCAAAAGCCAATTTTGTCCCCAAATTTACGCTTGAAAGGGAAATGTAGAGCCCAATGAAATTAACCAACTACCCAAGTTGAGTAATTAGTCAAATTATACAGTGGTCTTATTCAAATCATTGTGGGTACAACCTTGTCACCAAAACTAAAATGCAGTAGAAAGTAAATTTTGATACAGCAATATGGTCACAATGTGAAATCCTTGCGGGAAAAAACCTTACAAGTAATTTGAAACTTACCACCAATTTGAAGAATTCACTATATAGAATAGAAGTTATTACAGTACAATAATATACCAAATCCTAGTATAACCAGGGACGGACCCAGGTGCAAGGCAAAGGGGGCCCGGGCCCCCCTGGGTCCAAAAAAAAAATTTTAGTATGTAAAATTAAAAAAATAAAAGGTTTGGGCCCTTGGTTTTTAGCTTGGGCCCCCCTTGGTTTTTAACTCAGGCCCCCAGCCAGCCAGCCAGCCCAAGAGTTTTCAAAAGCCCATGAAAACCTTAAAAAAAAAAAATATTGTATAAATCTATTTATAATAATAATAATATAATATATAATAATGTGGTTTATATTAGAATATTAGATTATCTATTTATATCTGATAATAGTAGGAGGACAAATAATTTTTTAATTGTTTGATTTGATCTAATTGCACTTAAATAGTAATTTGCACCTCATTGTTCACACTTTTTTTTAACAAAAATTATTGTATAAATCTTCAAAATTTCATACCTATTAATCAATTTTTTATCCTAAATGCTGAAACATTAGATGTAACTTCTTAGAAAAGCTCTAAAATGTAAAAAGGTAAGTTCAAACCTATTAACTTAGGCACAAATAATTTAGTACAGTGAAAAAAATGTAGGCACAAGTTTACTTAAAGTTAGTTTGTGAAATAAAGTAATTTAATTTTGGCCATAATTTGGGCCAAATTAACTTGAGTTTTTTGCATTTTGAGCCAATGTAGGCTTAACCTATTAACACAATGTAGGCATAACTAACTTGCTCCTCCTAAGAAAATTTCCTGGCTTTGCCAGTGACTATATGGATGTGCGTTTGAATTTTTTTTTTTTTTCACTTATCTCCGGCCCCCTCTAGCTTGAAATCCTGCGTCCGTCCCTGAGTATAACTACTTACAATATTAATTAGGGGTATTCACTAAATTGTTCAAACCGCATGGCCGCACCCAAACCGATCAAAACTACCCGCAAAATGGAGTAACCACATGCACTATATGGTGCGGTGTGCAGTTTTATGATAAGAGTACCATTTGCAGTTCACTGTAAGTACCAATATCTGTTTGCCCTATTTACGATAACAATCAGAAGCACTTGCTCGTGTGTAGACTTCCTCAATTAATTTTCATCTAAATGGAAATGAAAATATGAACATATTACCTACGTAATTACCCCCATAAACTTTGTATATTGATGACACCTTTGCAACCTGCCTTCACCATATTTGCTTTTATCAAAACTTGAAACGAGACTATAAAATAGGAGAAGCATTTTAGAGAGACATTAAGTTATAATTAATAGCCAAAACTAAGAGAAAATTCAATTAAATTCTAAATTAAATTTTAATTTTGCGCCATGTGTCTTATCTAATTTTTAAATTTGTGTGTCAAGTGAATTATTAGGTATAAAAATCAAAGAGTCTAAATTTAATCAGATTCTAAATTGAATTTTAATTGGAGTTCAATTTTGCGCCATGTGTCCCATCTAATTTTTAAATTTTTGTGGCAAGTGAATTATTGGGTGCAAAAACCGAATAATCTAGATCCAATTAGATTCTAAGTTATATATATATATATAATTGTGATTGTTTTTAAATGTACCTATGCATATGCACAAGTTTACACACTAGTTAAGCTATAATTAAGTCTCAATTGTCCTAAAAACATAACTAACTCAATAGAAAAGCCTTAAAGAGTAGGAAAGACTCTGAGAACAAAGAATCTAATTCATGAAACAAAAAACCTATTGATTTCCTTTAAAAGGAGCAATTCATGTCTTCGTATCAAATGAAGCATAAAGGGTATTATTAACCACGAAAAAATAATAAGCAAACATTACCTGAAAATTGAAAACAAATCAAAATTGGTATTATTCAGTGTAACCATGTGCAATTTCAAAGCACATAATAAATATTAAAAATAAGATTTAAAAAAATAACCCTAAAAACAAGAGAAGCTCTAAATCCCATTTTATGTACTAAAAAAGCACAGGGTAAATTGCAAATTACACCCCTAAAGTTTAGGGGTGTTTGAATTTTACATCTACAGTTTTAGAATTTGGATTTTACATCCTGACATTTTAGAATTTAGATTTTACCCCTTAAAATTTAGTGGTGTTTAGTTTTACTCTCTAAAGTTTGAGAGTATTTGGATTTTACACTCTAAAGTTTCAGAATTTAGGGGTGTAAAATCTAAACACTTCCAAACTTTATGGGGTAAAATTCAAATTCTGAAATGCCATGGTGTAAAATTTAAACACTCCAAATTTCAGAGGTAAAATCCAAATTCCGAAATTTCTGGGTGTAAAATCTAAATACCCTCAAACTTTAGGGGTGTAATTTGCAATTTACCCTAAATTAAACTAGGCCTCATAAAAATAAATTAAAGTTTACATTTATATTATATTCTATTTGAAATTATATTAGTATATAATTGTTTATTTATAATATTGATCAATATTTTTTTTAGATAAATTTTACTTTTAATCTTTGCCCCCATAAATTAAAATTGTGACTCTGCAACTAATAAGATGAGAAAGACCAAAAACAAAGGAACATGTGATGAAGAAGCTAAACAACGTTGCTTGCTAGGGGACTAAGGTTATATATGTTATTCAACATTTGCAGAGAGTAAGAATATTAGGTAGAGTTTCATCAAAAGCATATTAGGTAGAGTATTTTAGGCCACAACAAAATCTTACTATTTATATATATATATAGTTTCAATTTATGACATTCACTCTTAATGATAGTTCTTTATCATCAGACCAAGACACCAATTGATTTTTGGTGCAGAATCCCATATCTCTCATTCAATATGATATGTTAGCTCATCAAAAGTCAAAATAAAATAAAAATAGGTGATTAGTGAGTTGAAATAGTATATCTTAATTGATTGATGGGCAAAGAGTGACCTCAATTGAAACCACAAAACAAAGATGATTAAAATGTAATGATATATTGTTGTGCTAGTAAACATTCCCCAATAAATGATAACTTCATCCGAGAACATGGTCAAATCAAATGATTCAATCTAATCTATTTCCCAAACTGAATTGAATCCTCTCCTGATGATATAGCTTCTCTAGTAACTCGGACGTATTGTAATCTGTTTGAGTTTAATGAAATTTGCTTGGTCTTCCGGTCCGGATTCTCAAAAAAAAAAAAAAAAAAAAATCAATTTCCTAACTACTATTTAAAAAAAATAAAAAAAAGAGGGGCAGGGAAGGGAAGGGATTCAAAAAATTGCGTGTGAAAAAAGAAAAAGAAAAAGTAGGAAAATACAGGTATGTCCCCGTTGCAGTGAAAGAAAGGGAAAATCATCTGCACTGCCCCTGCGAGTGAGTTTAATAAGGCGGTCTCATTGCCGAAACGACCGCCCTCGTAAGCCCTACCTATCAATCTCTCTCCTTTAAAATCATTCTCTCTCTCTAGTTAGTTCAGTTACTCGTATAAAGAAAAAAAAAGAAAAAAGAAAGGAATATCATTCATTCTCTCAGAGACTCTTTCTTCTTTCACGGTAATTAATCTCAAACCCTAACCCTAAACCTTTCTTGAGGTTTTACGTTTCATGCGATCTGTGTAGATGGATCGGTATCAGAGAGTGGAGAAGCCGAAAGCGGAGACGCCGATGAACGAGAACGAGATTCGCATCACCACTCAGGGCAGGATGAGGAACTACATTACCTATGCCACCACTCTGCTCCAGGTCTAGAAATGTTAGCCATTGCTGGAGAAATAATAATAAATAATTCAATGTTTTTATCTTACTATTTTTCATTTGATGTCTCTTTCTTTAAACAGGAAAAAGGATCTAATGAAATTTCTCTGAAAGCCATGGGCAGAGCTATCAACAAAACTGTGATGATTGCTGAATTGATTAAGGTAGGCTTCCTTTTCCCTCTAGTATGAAGTGCCTGCTTGCAAATGTGTGTGTTTTTATTTTATTTTACTTTTTCTTTTTCCAGCGAAGAATCGCTGGTCTTCATCAGGATACTGCAGTTGGTTCTACTGATATAACTGATGTGTGGGAGCCGCTAGAAGAGGGACTTCTTCCGTAAGAATCATATTAGGCTCTCCTCCTATCCATCATTAGTTTTTTTTTTTTTAATTCCTCTTCTGCTTGATAATAAAATTATTAATTATTTTGATGGCTGTTGAACCTGAACAATGCAGCCTGGAAACTACTCGCCATGTATCAATTATAACAATTACTTTGTCCAAGAAGGAGCTAGATACATCCTCCACAGGGTATGTTAGTATTAAATTGTATCTAAAGCTTTTTGGTTAATTACTTTTCTTATTTTAATCTTTTACTTGTAATGAGCAAACCTCATTCATGCCATAAATTATGTCTCCTCTCTCTCTCTCTCTCTCTCACACACACACACACACGCACAAAATTACCTTTTGCATATGCTAGGACCCTGTTAGAACTCAAGCCGACTCAAAAAAGAAGACTGCAAGTTCTGTCTGGCATTCAGAACACTCAAATTGACACTTGAGGACTCACTTTAAGTGCTGAGCGGCCCTTGAAGCTCAGAAGGCTTCCAAATACAACAGTTTCCTTGGGACTAGAGACTTGTTCCAACTGGTTGGCTTGAGTTTTAGAGCTCATATTAGGTTTAATACAAGTGATTGTGATTAATTGAGTTCAATTTTAAAAGTTAGTTAGAGTTGATTAATTCTAGCCCACGCATGAATTGATTAAGCACATGCATGTTTGTTAGGATCAGTTAGGAGCCTATGCAATTATTCATCTTTAGCATGTGTTAGAAAGGCCAACTAAAAGGAGTGAGCCATGTGTGGCCATCATAATTGGAGCATGAGTTGTTTAAATAGATCCATTTAATCACTCATTTGAGATACGTGGACTAATAAACTTATTTCTAAGACTATTGCAGGTCTTGCTTGGAGATTTGAGACTCTCTCCAAGTAGTGTCACTTTGAAGAATGCGACTCTCCTGAAGAAGTCACAACCCATTCCATCACTCACCATATTCATACAATCATCCCACCATTCTCATGCTAACCAAATCCTGATCTCATTCCCTTGAAACCCTAGCATCTTTTCTCATCCAGATCTCATATCTAACCCTTCACCCATCACCACCCTAAGATCTAGCCAAATTCCCTAGATCCTTAAAAACTTTAATGATTAATATTTTCAGCTTCTGGAGTGAAGTGTAAACTCACTTTCAGGCTTGTTATAGTTTTGAATTGTAGAGTAATTACATTATATTTGTTATGGTGGATATTGACTTGACCTTATTTAAAAAAAAAAAAATACTGTTCTTCTTGTTCTGTTTTTGATTATATGCTGATTGTAGGACTTGGTATATATATATATATATATATTTTAAGTTCAATACAAGTGTTTGAAACTTTAGAATTGTAAATGGATCTATAGAGTCAATGACACAAGATAACTTAGCAATAATAGAAAATTATGGACACATTTCAGATAAGTCAGGTGACCATTGCTTTGACTTTCTTGGGCTTTGAAGAGCGTATGGGACTTTAAAAGAATATTGATGATGTGAAAGTAGTGTATTGTGAGCTACTATAGTTCCTGGTGAAACCCTGTTCCCGCTATATACATCTGAACGATTGATTGTCATACTTGACATTGTGTTCTTTAGGAAAGTAACTATTGTCAATGTATTATTTATTTTTTATTTTTTTAATCTCTGTGCCCTCTTGGTTATCATTGGATTACTTATGTATAATGCTCCAGGTACCAACCACCTATTCCGGCTGATCAAGTTAGGCCCTGGACTGAATATGAGTATGAAGGAGGTAAAGCATTAACATTTTTATATGATTTTAATCCTTTTAAAGCATATTAATTAATGTTACTTGTTCTTGAGGAATTAGAGGGCTCTCCTAGCATGCGTGGTAGAGGACGTGGTGGTCGAGGAAGGGGCAGAGGAAGAGGTAAGATATATTACTCTGCAATGATGCTTGATAATGATATTCTACTTTTTCCTGCTTTTTTTTTCTTTGTTTGATTCTCTAATTTTTTGGACTTAAATTTTAACTAGTTGTGGAATTTCTGGTTTGAGTTATGAATCCTTTGAAGCATGTTATATTAGACCTAGCACAGAAGTGAATGGATTTTGACTTGTTGCTGATTGCAAATGTTTGGGTATATGTTATTTTAATAGGGTGTGCATGGTTTCAAACAATTTTTTTCTGGCTAGTTTTGTCGAATTATTTTAACTGAGGTTGTAACTACTTTTCACCATTCTGCTTGACTTAGTCCCACTAGTGCCATATTGATAATTAAGTTATTTACCACTTTACCACCTCTTGTATACATACTGTGTACATGGGTTGCACCTCTCCATGTTTTAATGAAATATGTACTAAGGTTTGGTGGTATGCTCCCTCCAAGTCTAAGGTTTGAATGACTTACCTAATCCATGTGATGTGGGCATGTTACATGGGTCTGGGGTTTAACTGGGTAAAACGACGGGAAGCTCTACATGATCTCTGGGTTCCTCATCATCAAAAAATAAATGGCCAAATGTTGAGCAGATAATATGAGTGTTTCATTACTGTTAATTGGTTTTCGTTTTTGGCCTCGTACGTTGAGGGCTTGTAAAATGAATATGGTGTGCATCCTTTTAGAAATAGATTGTCAATGTATTATTCTGATGTTTTCTGCATGCAAAACCAGTTTGTTCTGTTGGGTCTATGGCAGATGTCTGCAAATCTTGTCAATCATTGTCTGCCTATAATTGCCTAAAATATAATAGGTTTTTTTTCCTGTCCTAATATGTTAAAAGTGAAAAATTTTCTTGAGGAACTTCTCTGTGTTCATTTCTTCCTTTTGCCTTTGAAGTCTCGAAAATTGAAATGGCTGAGGCTGATAGTCTATGAAGCAATCAATGGTTTTACATTGAGATTCGGTGGTTTATTTTTCGTCTACAATGGAGTAATAAAGTTCTCATTCATGTTTATATTTTGTCAAGAAAACTTTCTTCCTAGAGAACTGCCATTTACTCTTTGGCAGCCTGGAACAGTTTTTAGTTATCAATAACACATCAGTATATCTCACGTGCGCATACATGCACACACAAAAATAAATAGTTGACTTATGAATTAGCTATTAACTCAATTTTCTGATGAAATGATATCGACTGTGATTTATTTTATGTACAGGGAATTTTAACAATGGAGTTGTGGAGTATAATGGAGATGGTGGCTTTGATGGTGGGCGAGGGTATGGAGGTAGAGGTCGAGGCTATGGAAGAAGTCGTGGCTATCGTGGGCGTGGGAGGGGCTATGGCGGTGGGATTATTCAACAGGATTTTGGTGGTTATAATAACTATGGGAATAACTATGGAGGTGGGCCAGCCCCTGCACAAGGCCGTGGTAAGCTTCATCTAATGTTACGTAATAGATTTTTTTTTTAATTGTTAATTTAATATATAATCCCATTAAACAGGGAAGAAATAACAAAGTTTTAAATCTTAATCATCTCACAAGTCACAAGTGACCACCCATGCGTGAAAAAGCCTAATCAGCACTTATTTGATTCTTTTCCTTGTTTTTGGTTTTAAGCTTGATACAGATGGTATTGGTGCATAATATTTGTGATTTTTAAAATTTTTAATTTAATATATAAAATCCCATTAAATAGGGAAGAAATAGCAAGGTTTTAAAGCTTAATCATCTCACAAGTGAACACCCGCGCATGGAAAAGCGTATTCAGTACTCATTTCATTCTTTTCATTTTTTTGGCTTTAAGCTTGATACGGATGGTATTAATGTATAATATTTGTGAGTTGTAGCCACAAGTTGTCTAGGTTTGGCATAGTTAACTTTTATAATATTAGCAAAATACTTATCAAAAAATTAACTTTTATAATATTAGCAAAATGATAATGATGTTATTTTGACCTTTTTTTTTTTTTTTTTTTGCCAAGTAAAATTACAATATTCATTGTAAACCTTGTATACATTTTTTGCAAAATGATAATGATGTTATTTTGACCTTTTTTTTTTTTTTTTTTTGCCAAGTAAAATTACAATATTCATTGTAAACCTTGTATACATTTTTATGATAAATGCATTGTTTACTATGGGGGAGGAGGGATTTAAACCCTAGACATTTCCGTTAGACGATAATTGAGCTACAAGGCTCTTGGCCCTTGTAAATCTCACATTAGATGCATGGTTTACAAATTATAAAATTTCGAAGTATAGAGAAATAGGGATTTATGCGTCTATCTTCCCATTTGTATTTTCACAAAAAGATGTGGCAATGAATGTGCAAAGGTTTAAGGGAAGGGAGAAGCCTAGTGTTGGTAAAAGCTTTATGTGCATAGACCTTTTGAAGCCTAGGCACAAAGCGTAAGCACATGTCTGATTGAATTAAAGCACACATTTTTCAAATATATTATATAATAATCTTTATTAAAAGATTTATAGCTTGTGATAAAAAAATAAAAGAAGTTGATAAACCAAAATAGTAAAATATTGTCTATTAGTTAAAATATATTGTGCAATATTTCAAAAAATGTGTTGGTTCAAATATTATTTGAGTTATTTCAATTTCTTAAAATTTATATAGTAAATCTGAAAATAATTACCAATGGATAATATGATAATAATATAGTAATATAAAATTTAAACATGACATTTTATGTGATCCTCTTGTGCCTATGGGGTTCAAGTGATAGCCTAGTGGTGATGATGGTTGTTGTGGCCCCAATGTCTATTGTTTGAATCCCATCTCCCCCACTATTTACTGATGGAAAAAAGGAAAATGTTGAAGTTGCAAACTTTTTTACAAAATTTTTTACAAACTGCTAATGTAGTGAGTGGTTATTGATAAGTGGAAAAGTGATGTCAGTGGTGGGACTAGATGAGAATCAGTAAGAATTTGCCACATTAATAGTTTGTAAAAAAGTTTATTGCTTTAGCACTACTCTGAAAAAAAATGCCTATAAAGATACATAACTATGATATTTATGATTAAATGAAGTATCTGTTGGATCAAAATATAATCAATAAGACCAGAAAATCACAAGAATAATAATTTTTTTTTTTTTTTTTTTTTTGTGTGTAATACAACACCTACGAATAGTGTATTTATAATAAATCAATCCATATTATTTCCTTGAAGTGACCAGAAAATCACAAGAATAATATTTTTTTTTTTTTTTTTTTTTGTGTGTGTAATACAACACCTACGAATAGTGTATTTATAATAAATCAATCCATATTATTTCCTTGAAGTCTGAATAGTAATAAATTTTAATGATTCAGTAAATGAGCTTCGCTTTGACCAAGCAAAGCACTTGGGCCTCTGAGCTTTAAGTGCATTTCAGTGCTGCGCTTTTAACGACTCGGGAGAAGCCTACTTTCTGTTATATAGCTCATAGAATCGTTTGGCCTCCAGTGGACCTAATAACAATATAATAATGTGTTACTTATCAATGTATGTGTTGATTGAATTTGCCAAAATTTTCTGTGTATGTGCACTATGGTTTTGTCATTATTTTTTCTTGCTGTTTGTATGTCAAATTATGTTATACTCTTTTTAGGTACTTTTTTTTTGTCTAAATCAAACCATTTTTGACTCTTGCAGGGCGTGGAAGAGGCAGGGGAAGGGGCCGTGGACGTGGTCGGGGTTTCAGATCAGATGGTCCTGTGCAGGCTCCTGCCTGAGTGCTAGACAAGGTATAAAATCTTGTTTGGGTTGCTGAAAGTTCTGAATGCCTGCTCTCTTATTCTAGGGAAAAGAAAGAAAAAGGAAGAAGTATTGGATTTCACTAATGAATTTCTAGGCATATTAATTATAGTGAGCTACTGCACATTGTGTGGTGGCCTTGTTTTTGTAGTTTGAAGGTAGGCTGATTCTTATTTGATTGCTGACAACACTTCAAAGTTTTACACCTTTCTCTTTTAGGTAATAATAGGGCAGCACATTCTTTCATTTCTTTCGCAAAGGAGCAGAAGTTTTTACTATATTGTTAGGGTTTGGTGTTTTGTGTCATGAGCTCTTCTTTGGATCTTGGTTTTATGAGATAGAAAACTGTATGCCTACTTTAGATTTTATGAGTATGACAGCATAGCACAGTCCTATAGGTTGTAGGCTTGAGTTTGGTGCATCTGTAAGTAGACCAGACGTAAGGTTTAAAGTTAAAAGAAAAAGAAAAAAAAAAGCGCATTCAACATTTCTTTGAACATAACAGATATCCTCTTTGCAAGGATTGTGTTGCACTTTAGCCAAATGAATTGATGTACTCCTGAGCTGCTGCTGGTATGTTCAACACTTACATAAACCAAGTTTGGAAACATAGGCTGAATCTAAACAGGGGGATATAAATGGTTCAGGCGAAATGTATTCACAGACCATTACCAATAATAGCCATGCCCAGTCAAAACGTTCCCTTTTAGAAATGTAAAGCTAGGTATCATCAAGTGAAGTGCATGCCTGCATGGTACTGCACTTTTTCAAAGAATTTGATTTTCTGTTAATGTAAGATAACTTGTTATTTATGGGAGAAAATAATGGGAAAAATTAAGTTTTAAAACATAAGAGAAGGTAATGCAAATACATCATTGCGGCCTTGCAAAAATACAGTGGCGTGGCACTAAAAAATTTCTGGTGAACAGAGCACAACAGCCTTTCTATATAATCTAAAGTTGTATACTTGGGTAAATTTCATGCACCCGGAAGGGTTAGGAAGCACAATTTTCACCCTAGTGAGCTATTCTTAGGCTTAGCCATGTGAGATTGGAACTCATTCACCTATTTTATTGATCTCAACTTCATAACATAAGCTAGTAGATAAACCAATCTGGGCAAGTGCCAGAAATGATTGGCACTGGAACACCCAAAAAATCCCTGCGAAGCTTGTCTTTCTAAATGGAAAGGAAGAAGATACCACTGCTACTTCACCTCTATGTTGGACCCCCTTACAATGCAATAAAAAATAGCTTTGGTCACATCTAGTAGTTACTGCCATAAACCCGTGGCATGCTAATGTACGGATACAGATCTGGTGCCATGGGTGGAAAATTCTTCAAAATTAACTTTAAACACACCAGATCCAAGAAATGAGAATGAATGTTTACTTTTCACTTTCACCCCAAAAAAAAAATAAAAAAAAATAAATAATCACTTTCGTCCCTTTATAGGTATTTCTCTAGATCTCAATTCATGCATGAATCAAGGGGTTTCTCTTTTTTGCTTGAAGGAAAAATTATTATTATTATACCAATGGGAAAGAAGTAGCCCCCAGAACCAAAGTTACAGATCTTAGCAGAACACAACTGAGATTTAAATAAAAAGAAGAAGAAGAAGGAAGAATTGCACAAGCCAACTCATGGGCTGCTCAATTTGCAGAACTGCGAACCAAACAAAAGGATAGACAAGACATTTGATTGGTAATGGCTTGCTAAGGTAATTTGACAACAGTTTTGTGTGATTTAAATCGTCAAACATGTGGACCCCACTTTAAAATCTATTTTTAGCAAGAGAACCCTAAATACAATTTTTAGAATACAATTTTCAATTCATCTATACTACTATTAAAAGAGCTTTTCCTGTTTGGATTTCTCATTTTTTTATGCCTAAAATACCCTCATCATACTCACTTATAAGTTTTCAACTAACAGGGATAAATATGTAAATTAAAACTTCTACACTTTAAAACCCACAAACTCACGTACGCTTTGCAGTTTCTATCTCTCATTCTTCTTCAAATTGAAGACATTTAGTTTAGCTCTATATCCTCCTTTCTTTTTCTTCAAATTAAAGACATTTACTGTTAAAGGCTCCAACAAATTTTCAGGTTCTATTTTTTGCAAGTTCCTATTTGTTTTGTTTTCTTTTGTTTATGATTGACTTTTTTTGAGTTCTACTCTTTTTTTTTTTTCTTTTTTAAAATGTAATTTTGAAATGAATGGTTCCTTCATATACTCTACCACTGTACTTCTTAATGAATTGTCATTTCATGTTGTAGGTATTGTGATCCAAAGACAAGGCTGCCTTATGCTACAAAAGAAGCATTCAAAATCATGAATAGTTAAACAATATGGCTTCCCTTACCTCCTTTAGTAGCCTTTGATTACATTTTATTTAAAAATTTTGAATTGAAATAAAAATAGTTACCACAATACTTCCTGATTAATGATCCAAATATAAATGATCAATTACTATTTCCTTCTCCTTCCTTACTTCTTAATTTTTTTTTTCCTTATTCGTATTATTTTTTTTCTTTTTAAGAAAGTTTTTTTTTTTTTTACCATCATTGTATATGTTTTTGGCGTTAAATTTTTTTAGTTTTTTTTTTAGGTATGTAACAACCTCACAAACGCCAACCTCTTAATTCTGATTTTCATTGACAATTCATTACGGATCTGAGAAGTAGAGCCACCAATCACATGGTTAGATCTCCATTAGTTATTTATTTAAATAGTTAATAATGTGGTGATAAGATTTTAAAGAGTCCATGATAGAGTTAAATTCTAAAAAATCTTTATCTTTATTTTGAACAACTTTAATAGGATTTTTAGGAAAAATGATCTCATCAAAATTTAAATCAAACACAAACTCTAACAAACTTATGCTATTATCTTCAATAACACGCACGCTAACTTTGGTTTGTTTATTAAAGTTTTTTTTTTTTTTTTTTTTTTTTAA
The DNA here is from genome assembly GCF_002906115.3 of Quercus suber. Lineage (NCBI taxonomy): Eukaryota > Viridiplantae > Streptophyta > Magnoliopsida > Fagales > Fagaceae > Quercus > Quercus suber. The sequence goes on along the minus strand of NW_027069623.1, from coordinate 742,938 downwards.
ATACTTGGTTTAACCCTAATTCTTTTATCTCTCTCAGGTTAACGTACGCACAAATTTTTTGGATTGCATTGAGGAGTCATTGGAATAATATTAGATAAGTTTGAGGTAAGAGACTTTACAAGAATTATTATATGTATTAAACCTCACATAAAGTGTGTGTTATCTAAGAAATTGTTGTAAACAAATTTCTTTGTAATAGAAACTATATTTATTACTTAATAAAAATGTTACGTACCTTTTCTCAGTTTTAAAGGTTGTTGATATATTTGAAATTTAAACTATTTTTAACTTTTGTTATGGATGTGTAGTAAGTGGCTAACTTTTAAGACTAAAAAAACTAAATTTTTGGATTAAACAAAAATTGATAAATGTTACTAAATTTTTTAAAAAGAACAACACCACCAAAAGAAACTGTATCTCCTACCATAAAATTTGAAATTTAAGCTTTTATTTACTTATGTTATGGATGTGTAGTAAATGGCTAAATTTTAGGAATAAAAAACTACATATTAGGATTACACAAAAAATGATAACTCTATACATAAAAAGTTGAAAAAAAAAAAAAAAAACAAAACAAAAAAAAAAAAAAAAAGAAAAAAGAAAAAACAACAAACAAACTTGGATGTGTAGTTACTAAATTTTAGGATCTTTCTAGGAGCATTTCCTTTAACAAAAAGCTTATTAATTTACTTATGTAAATTATAAAAATGCAATATAAGTATTGATAATCATAGTTTGTCAATTTTAAATTCATTGGATACTAGCTATTGTCAAAATTAGTAGAAGCATCAAAATCCCAATCCAAAAATGCAAGCATGTATCAGGTGGTTGGGTAATTTTTAAATGTGGGATAGAAAATGAGATTTTTTAAAAATAGTACATGGATAGAATATGAGATTTTTTTTAAACATGTAGTTTTTCCTTTTTTGAAAAACTTTTAAATAAGGATAGGGTCACACCAATTCCCCATCTTAATATTTTAAATTTCCCTAAAATTTAGCCTGTTATTTTCTTTCAAAATCAGATATGTTAGTGCCTAAATATAAGGACATAGATGGTGAAATTATAGTATTGGTTTTATAGTAGGAGTCTTTTTTTTTCTTTCCAAAATATGGAAGAGATTAAAAAAAAAAGAAAAAAAAAAAGGAGGAAAACATGAATTTGGGTTTAAAAAAAAAAGGTGGTTGGGTAGTTTTTAAATGTGGATAGAAAGTGAGATTTTTTTTTTTTTTTTAAAATAGTACAAGGATAGAACATGAGATTTTTTTTAAACATGTAGTTTTTCTTTTTTTAGATAAACTTTTAAATAAGGATAAGGTCACACAAATTCCCACTTTAACCTTTTAAATTTCCCTAAAATTTAGCCTTTTATTTTCTTTCAAAATTAGATGTGTTAGTGCCTAAATATAAGGATATGGATGGAGAAGTTGTAGTAGTGGTTTATTGTAGAAGTCTTTTTTTTTTTTTTTTCCAAAATATGGAAGAGATTAGAAAAAACAAAAAAAACAAAAAAGAAAAGAGAAGAAGAAAAAAATTTTTTTGAAAAATGTAGTAATCCCAAATTATAATAAATACTCTAAATTAACCCTTACTCAAAAAATAGAAGAACCTCTGAGCATGCGCTCACGTGCATGCACAGAGGCTAGTAGTATTTAAATCATGTATTTAGAGAACACCTTCGGGGGGGTATTTTCAGTTTTAAAAAACATAACTCAAGATTACTAGTCATTAATATATTCTCTCTCTCTCTCTCTCTCTCAACGACGGTGGTGGCTAAGCACCACCTTAAGCATTCGATCTAGGTGGCGAAGCCCCACCCTGAGTGTTCGATCTGGGCAGCAGAGCACCAAGGGGGCATTGAATCTAAATAAAGATTACCCCATGCATTGCATCTGGACGACGGAGCACCACAACGATGTCAGATATAGAAAACACCCTCTGTGATGGATCTAAGTGGCGAAGCACCACCCTGAGCATTAGATTTAGGTTTGTCTCTTCTCTTTCACGGTGGGTTTTTTAGGTTTGTGATAATTTTTCATTGGAGAAAAATTCAAAACAAATTTTAAGTGAAAAGCTCATACCAAATAGATCAAATGTGTTTGGGGTTTGAGAAAACACATTTTGAGAACAATCTTGTAATCACCTTAAAATATTGAAAATTGAAGACTAAAAGTTGGTAGGGGCGTCCAATTTGAACTGGCATTCAAAGAATCCATCCAACTCAGAGCCACCCAAACCTGAACGAATTCAATTTAAGCCTTGAGGCAATTGATGGCGAGCTTACGTCTTCAACACCTAAGGGAGGCAGGTCGAGTGGCAGATTTTGCTATTTGAGACCCAAGAAACTTGATCCGACAGTTGAGTCCATTGTTACCCTCCTCCCTTTGCCGTGAGCAAGTACGTTCCACCAAAAAACAACTTTGACAGACTCGTGCGAAGACGTTTTATGGCATCTAGCAGTCACTTTTGACCAAATTGGCAGTCGGCGGCAATTTTCCCCTTCTAGCACCCAAAGTTGTAGCATAAACTAGACCCAAACCAACTGGTTGGTTCCCCTAAAAGTTGGATTCAATTACCAAACAGGCCCATATATGTTTGAGATCCTCCATGCATTTGTGGAAAAGGTGTTGGAGACCACTTCCAAAAAAAGCTACTTTAACAAGATAGTGTTGTTAGGCTAGCTAAACATTCCACTTCACTGCCTTCGCTCTCGGGTGTTGAACACTATTAGTCCCATCCATCTCTTTCTTGGTACCAATCATCATCAAGATCCATGTCTGGGTCATAGTTGTCATAATAAAGGTTATTGATTGCAAAATAGTGGCCTGCTTGAAGAGGATTGGGTAGCTCCCAAGAGTCAACATGTAGCAATTGTTAATGATAGACTTTCGGAGTTCTTGGACCTGGTTCATTCAGATTTTCAATTCCTGTGTTGAGAGTTTCTGTCAACTTGAGTGCTTTCTAGCAACATGACTAGGAGAGGTCCATATGCACACAGAGAAAGTTATTTAGACTAGTGAGCCAATGGGCTTCTGGCGGGTGGAAGATTTTTTCTGCTTGAACATCATTTTTTGAATTAAGCTTGATAATCATAGATCCTACAATAATTTTGTGTCCAAATCTTGGATGAACTGCGGTGGTATATTGTTTCCAATCTCCATTATAAGCATCATTTTTTAGGATTTCAAACCAGAATTTTTCAAAATATTTATTATTGTGAGGGAAAAGGAGCTTGTAAAATCCTGGTTCAAAACGAAGGCATAGATAATACTCATTGAGCAGATACCACATGTAAAGGTAATGGAACACAGTCCAATTAGATATCCAAAAGGCAAAAGGTGTTTTCCATGGCTGGTCAGGGTTAGGGTAAATGGCAAGAAAATGGTTGTAATGTTATTTAAGGTAATCATGGAGGACTCTGATAATTCTTTTGGATCTGGCTTCAAGGGTCAAGTTTTTTATGTGGTCTTTTATATCTGAGGGGAGTCTTTCTATCATATCAGTTATGGAATATGAATGTGAGGATGAGGATGGGTCTGTGATAGGGTATACACAAAAGGGTGAAGAAATGACTGTGGTATTAATAGTGGGAGATTTTCTAGAAAGATAGTTGGTGATCAAATTATCTCTTCCTTTGATATGCTCGACTTAGAAGGATCACTGTGAAAACCAATTTGATGATCTGAGCAATTGGGGATGAGGCCGCATATTCCTTTTGAACTGAAGCATTTTTGGAAAGGAGGACATGTCCATTTCTACTAGAAAATTATGCCCAAGGAGATGAAATTGGAACTTTTCAATTGCATGCTTTACCGCAAGTATTTCTTTGAATGTGGAATGGTAATGAAGTTCTGAGGTCTTGAATGCGCCACTTTTATATCCACCTTGCTTTTTTTGGACTTGTTGGATTCTTTTCTTCTTCCTTTTTTCTTTGATTTTTTTTTCAAGACGTGTAGCTTTCTTCTTTTTTTTTTCTTTTTTTTTGGGTGCTCATATGTTTATTTTCTCATTAATTTTGGTTGGTTTTTGTTTTTGTTCTTTAAAAAAAAAAAAAAAACAATTTGGGTTAATTTCTTATGCTTTGTTTTTTTTTTTTAAAGTGTCCATCTATACACAATTTTTTTTAAAATATAATGTGTTACTTTTTGTTTTATTTAATAGGAACATGATGGTGAATTTATACAAACTTTATTTTCAACCAAACAAAAAAGTTTTTCATCCTCCACTTTTTAACCCTCCCAACCAAACACAAATGAGGGAACCTAAAATCTTTTCTATCCTCCCACTTTTCCATTCTCCTAACCAAATGGACCTTAGTCTCTTTGGCAAGCCCCATTCCTATTGCCCAAGTCCACATTCTCCTTGACTCCTATTCTAGACCTACCTTGTCATTGCTCTTTTTGACATGGAAGCAGCAACAACAATCATCCATCCCAAAATATTACCTGAAGAATTCTGGTTACCTCATTACTAGATGTTCTGTGCAGCAAATGGAGAAACATTCTCAATAACAAAAAAAAAAAAAAAAAAAAATCCATACTTATCAAAATTTTCCCAACCCTCACTATAAAACATCAAGTCCTTGGATCCCCTCTCATTGGTAGAGACCTTCTTATAGGTTTTGATATCCTTCACCAGATACCAGCCTTAGATGGTCATCAAAAGGACTTTCACACAAACAACACCTCCTTACCTGAACCCAAGTCCCTCACTTGTTTGTTGTTGACCCCTATGACTCCCTAAGATTCTAGATCATCAATAATTGTTGTGCAAATAGCCATTCTAATTTCCTCATGAAAATCCAAATCCCTTATGGATGAACCCAGACTTTTCATACACCTTCCTTTAAAAAAAAAAAATATAGATATCAATCCTACAAAAGCTAGCCACAAGAGGAATGAATCCAGAACATTNATTTCCACACTCCTCACTAAAGATCTTATTGAACCCACTTCTTCCCCATGGGCTTGTGAAGCTTTTTATGTTAACAAGCATGCTGAGAAAATCCGAGGAAAACTTAGATTGGTAATCAATTACCAAGATCTCAATCATTTTCTAGCAGATGACAGGTTTCCTTTGCCAAACAAAAGTGCTCTCTTCTAGAATCTTTCAAGTGCAAAAAGTGTTCTCAAAGTTTGATCTTAAAGCAGGATTTTGACAACTAAGAATTCATCCAGAAGACAGATACAAAACAGCATTTTATATCCCAGATCATCATTACCAGTGGACGGTTATGCCCTTTGGACTAAAAAATGTTCCATCCCAGTTCCAAAAGACAATGGTAACCTTGTTTCAACTTCTCTTGGCAAATGCATTGATCTATGTAGATGATATCCTCCTACTCTCAAAAGATGCAGATTCCCATGAAAAATTGCTCATTGAATTTTACAATTTAGTGAAATCTCTAGGATTATGCTTCAGAGAAAAAAAAAAATGGTCATGGGCAAACATCAATAAATTTTGGGGAATGACTATCTCAGATGGAAGTATACTTTACAGCCACATATTGCTTTCTCTCTCAAAGAGTTTCCAGACAAGCTTTCTGGTGCCAAACAGATTCAATAGTTCCTTGGAATTGTTTATTATATGTCTGATTTTATACCAAAGATTTCCAAGTACAGAAACTGTTTACTCAACTTTGAAAAAGAACCCTCTAGAATGGAATTCACTCACACGAAAGCAGTCCAGCAATTGAAAAAATTAGTAGAAAAGCTTCCTCCATTGCAAATTCTAAGATCAGGCAAACGAATACTACAGACAGATGCAAGTGATGAATACTGGGTAGTAGCCTTTTTAAAGAAAATGATGGAAGAGGAACATTTCAAAAAAAAAAAAAAAACACATTAGTACCAGAGAAAGAAAAAAAAAGGAAAAAGAAAAAAAGAAGAGGAAGCCAACACACGTTAGTAACAGAAAGAAAAAATCAAAGGAAGAAAAAAAAAAAGAAAAAAAGAAAAGAAAAGAGGAAGCCAACTCATGTTAGTAATAGAAGAAAAAATCAAAAGAAGAAGGAAAAAAAAAAAAAGCCAACACATTGGAGACTTGGAGATGAATTCTAAGGGTATTTTCGGAAACTCATTTCATGAGCTTTCCTCTCTTAGTTTTTTCTCCATTTTGGAGAAAAAAAATTTTGGTGGGCTCAGAGAGAAAAAACCTGGGCTCTACCATTTATTTTCCTTCCTCCCCACCCAACCAAATACACTCCAAAAAAGTTTTCCTTCCTATTTTCTCTCCAAAGTTTTCCATCCACCCTATTTCACCTCTAAACAAACACACCCTAAAGTAGGCTGAGAGGTATAAATGCTTGAAGTTCTAGGTTTGAGGCCACTGATTTAGAATTTGAGTCTTCTTCTATTGTAGAATATCCCATGACTACTAGTGCTTGGGGAGACTATTCATCATCTAATGAATAAAGTGATTCTATATTAGAGAAGGGAGTGTTTTTTGCATGAATCCGTGCTTACTCAAGGAGCTTTGCTGCTTTTTCTCTCTTCAGGCAATTTTTTGCAAAATGTCCTGGTTTCTTGCATACAAAGTAGACCTTGGAAGTCTTTCCTCTGAACTGCTTTTTTTTTTAGGAATCTTCATTTCTCTCATATCTCTCTTTCAAGCTTTGCTGGGGTAATTTTTTCTTTTTTCTTCTCTTGGTTGATCATCATCATCAATTGATTCTTCTTTGCATTCATCACAATCACAAATATCCCACCATATATGACCAGAGGGTAATTTTCTTTCAAAACAAGGTTTTTCATCTTTACAGAATGCTTTAATAACTAGGCCTTTTTCACCAACATATGATACGGGCTGCAGCATTGCCATCTGGGTTGGAAAGACTGTTACATCTTTCTTTTCTGGTGAGGCCTTCAAGAATCTTGTTTCCACTTCCCCATTTTCTTTCTTGATAAAGAAAGGATTGTTAGACTCGATTGGCTAGACTGCTTGTTAAAGTGCCTCGTACTTTGTAATCCATGATTCTGGGAAAAGGGAAATCATCTGGTCCCTTGTAAGTTGTCTAGGGACAAATTTACACATCGGAGTTAATCCTGAGTCAACTTGGATAAGCAATGCATCATCGGTTTGGGCCATTTCTAGCACTGCCATATCAAATGCATGATTTTGGAGCCTATAAGCAAGCTGGTAATGGAGTGTGGCTGCATAAGTATCTTGTACTAGAGAAGCTCCAGTAATTTAAACTTGAACTTTGAGAGCATCATAGAGATAGGGATCCTTTAAAGGTATATTGAAATTTGGGAAGAGAGTGACAAAAACAATTCCAGCATTCAAAGTTGTCTGGACAGTTCCTATAACTACATGTTGATACTCCAAAAATCTGGAGTTAAGGAGTGCCATTTTAGAGACTACAGGGAGTCCCTTTCTTCCCTGGAAAGTTAATGCCAACCTTACAGCACCAAAGTGGAGATGAGTGTATCCTTGTTTTTGCCATAGGTTGACAAATTCTCTAAGGAGAGAAAGGGTAGTGAAGTTTTCACCATTATTTGCGGGAATATTGAACTGGTCAAACTTAGAGGCTTGGACATATTCTTTTACAGTAGAGGTTGAGAATGGCCAATATATATATATATATATATGATTTTTTTGAGGGAAGGTTGGGGTTTATTAAATATAGTGTAAGGATTTACAATAGGGAAGTCAGTAATAGAGATTTTACTGTCTTCAGGTACATGGGAGATTTCATATTAGTAGTCTAGTCTATTTGTTGTAGATCTACGAAGGGAGTGATCAAAAGGGAATTTAGATATATTAATCTCTGTAGAAGATAAACTAGCCGTAGTGGTTTTCAATAGAAAGAATTGCTTTTCACAAACCTAACAGGACAACGGTACCAACTGGTTCACAAGGTGACTATGGAAAACTAGCTTCTTTGGTTCACTAGAAACAGACACCTTAGTGTTCACAATATTTTCACAACAAATCTTAGGTGTTAATTTGTTACTGGTTTTAATTTGAACTCATCACTGAAATTAATTTTTTATTATCAATAATACCCTGTAACAACCTACCACTTAAAATTTATTTCGGAAGTGTTGTGAAAAATGTTGTAAACGTAACATTTTTTTCTTGTTTTTCATTTGATAAAAAATTATAATTATTATTTTATTTATTGGCTAATATATGGACTTAATTAATACTATTATAATATTAAAAAAATTAAACTTTATTGGTGAAAATTTGGGGGCCTTTTTTCTACTTTGGGCCTTAGGTGGCCACATTAGTTGCTTCACATTAGAGCCAGCACTACTTAATATCATTAACATTATTATATATTTCGAAAATTTAACCTTTAGATTGTATGTTCTTTACACTCTTAATACACATGTCAAACTTTGTACTAATCAAATTTTATTTACTATATGATCTATAAGATTATATTCTATGCATACTTATAAACTATAAAAACTTATAATTTAAATAATTTATTGATGACATAACTATTGAATCTTAAATTTTCTATAAATTTTGTAAGTAAAGAATATATAAGAAGAAAATGTAATCCCATTGTGGATTTGTCAAAATTCACCTCCAATAAAAAGATATTGAGTACGGTTGTAGTTTTAAGCTATAACTAATTTTGTAACAAAACTTTGTTCTTAATAACTGAGCACTCACATTAGTTTATGTATAATAGCGTAAATTTTGCACATCTAGCTCCAAAAATCATCACTATCAATCCATGTGAACTTATGTACATTTAGATTGTTGTTACAAACTATGTATAATATACACGGTTACTGTTCACATGCAAATCTATTTTTAATACTTGTTTTACTCATATACATAAAGAGATGGGTGATTTGAGAGAGAAATAAAAAAATTGATTAAAAGATAATATTTTAATGATATAAGTGTAAAATAAATAATTTAATATGCGTGTTTTTAAAAATAGTTGTGTAAAATAGAAAAATATGTTCTTATGCTAAAATGATGTGAATACTCTAACTTTGTATATTTACACAACTTAAGTGATGTAGGTGATTTTTGGTTTAGATATGCAAAATTAACCTCTTATATTATTTTACATTAGGGGTGACAAAATAAGATCAAATTCACCTACTCTAATTGAACCCAAATTTACCAAATTATTATTTAGGTTAAATAGACATCAATCTAATTAGACCCAATAATTATTGGATTTTAACTAAAAACCCATTGAGGCTCGTTTAACCCAAAAACAATTAACCCAAATTCAACCCAATCCTTCGTATCCAAAATAAAAATAAAAAACTCAGCCCTACCCCCCTTTCAGCCTCTCTTCTCTTCTTCCATTTTCTAGGGTTTCCAAGTTTGAAAGAAAATCCCATTTTCCTAAGAAACAAACAGAGAACAAAGGGACAAAGCAAAGCAAAAAAACCAGTACAACCACCACTACGTGGCGGCTACGGCTCTGCCAGGCCTGCCTCACCACCGCCACAGAGGCAGGTCGGGTCGAGCTGCGAAGCCCCAGTTGGACCCGTCACTGACCATGACGATGTCGTACCGGATTCTGTGCCACGACATGAAGGTCGGAGGGGTGATCGGGAAGTCCGAGAGCATCATTAAGTCAATTCGACAGCACACTGGTGGGTGGATCAATGTGCACGAGCTAATCCCCAGGGACGAGGAGCGAATCATTGAGATCTCTGACATGCACCGGCGCGTGGATTACTATGAGAAGGGTTTTGGTGTAGAATGGGGAGAGGAGTGTAGAGAGCTTTTGGTGGGAGGCTGAGTCTGGGAGTTTACTTTCACTTCCACTTCTATTTCTTGGAGAGTGTTTGGTTGCTACGAAAATTAGAGTTTGGGATTACTGTGATTTTTTTTTTTTTTTTTTTTTTTGAGATTTGTTGCAATTTTCCAACCTCACTTTTTTTTTTTTTTTTTTTTTTTTTTTTTTTTTTTTTGAGATTTGTTGCAATTTTCCAACCTCACTTTTTGAACCAGAGAAGGATAAGGGTGGGTGGAGTCGTGAGATTTGAGTTTTTTACTTTAGGGGCATTTTGGTCATTTTGATAATTGGGTGGGTTGGAGTTTATTCACAATAATTGAGTTGGGTTGGATTGGGTTTGGGTTAGAAGCAATTAGTTAAATGAGTTTTAATGGATAAGTGAGTTTTATATACCCAACCTAATTATGTCCATTCTAAATTCACCTGTTTGACATTTTTATTTTACATGGACTAATGTGAGCGCTCTAAGGATTGTATTGTCGTTGCCTCTTCTATTTGATCAATTAAGTTTCTAGGAAGAAATAGCCAATATCTCGTTTACTTCTTTACCTGCATTGCTTTGTTTTGGACATTTTTTCCTCTTTCACTCTTCCAAATGGACAATGATAGACAAAGCGGCCAAGGGGTGTAATGAAGGCGCCTCTATCATTTGTTTTGGAGGGAGGGGCCAATTAGCATTTTGATTTTAAATTTCGTTAGACTTTACCCCCAAAACAAACAGCATAAAAAAGTGTAACAAAGTCATAAATTTTGGTCAATCATGCATTTCTACAATTCAGAGGGCAAAGTATAAACTAGGGAATAATTTATGGTGAAAAGTATAATTTTTCCAAATTTTTATTTGAAAGAACGAGTGACAATAAAAGAAACAACTCAATGCAAGTTTCCAACTCATGCAAAACTTTGGGGTACAGTTTGAAAATGAGGTTCTGATAAGTCCAGATACAATTTTAAAGCAAACACCGAATAATCAAACCATACTTCCAAGTCAACCAGACATTTTCGGGTGTTACTTGCTGAAAAACTGTGTGTTTCTGATTAGGCAAAATGAAGTGCTAAATGAAGAAAATAGGGTCTCAAAAACTAAATGTCAATATCCAACCACAGCAGATACAAAGTGTGCACCTATTAGTATGCACCAACTTGAAAAGAACGTGATGAATAAAAACCCAGGTAATACTAAAACCAAAATTCTGAAGCAGCATTAATTATTTGAAATCTAAGGTATCTCAATAAAACAAAACTTGACAAAAGACTTCCAAATCCTCATGTCAAACAAAAGGAAAAAATAACAATACCAGACATTTGTTCTGAAGAATAATTGCATACACATAAACAGATAGCCAAAATTAACCTGATGATCAAAAATCCCTGACAAGTTTGTATCATTAAGCCTTGACCCGTCCATAGAATTTCTGTTTCTCTTGAGTTGTCTGGAAACGGCCATGGCCAAACTTTGAGGAAGTGTCAATGAACTTGAGTTTGATCTCCTCAAGTGCAAGACGAGATGTTTGCTTGAGCAGAGACTGGCGAAGTGTAACAACCCTCTTCTTAGGTCCAACACAGCATCCCTTGATCATAATATAATCATCCTTCACTATACCATAATGAGGGAAGCCACCCATAGGAGTAATGTCTTTGTCAGTCCTGATTCATTACCCAACCCAATAAATGAGTCAACGTTATCAAGTGTTACAAACAGCAGCCAGTAAGACATAATTCAAATTGAATTCCTACAACTTAAATACCTCCAAATAGAAGATCAAATATCACCATTGGAAATTAAGGCCAAGAAGTTTTTGACAAAAAAACAGTGGCACCAATTTGTTGTTTTCTGATATTAAAAATTCGTTCACGGAAACAAGTAACTAACCTGTCAAATTCAGTTAAAGCAGTGTGTGACTCCACCCCAGTCTTGCCGAGCTTGTAGATCTTCTTGTTCATTTCAGTACGGTGGTGGTACCCATTCTGACCAGCCCTGGCAACTGTGAATGAGACTCTAGCTGGATGCCAGGCACCAATACATGCCACCTTCCTCAGACCCCTGTGTGTCTTGCGTGGAAGGCGGGTGACACCCCAACGTGTGACAACACCTTCATAACCTTTACCCTTTGTCACCCCAATGATGTCAATCATTTCATCCTTCTGGAAAACAGCATCCACAGGGATTTGCTTTTCAAAGAAGCCGTATGCATAGTCCACTTTTTGAGCAATAGTTCCACCATTGACCTGGATTTCCATCAGGTGTGCTTTCTTCTGCTTCAATCCCTTCATTTTCCTAATCTGTGACAGATCATCCATAAGCACTCATTTGTTAGTCTAGGACCATATGAAGGTCAATGAAACAACAAAACAAGCAATTAATGAAACAACGTCAAATGAAGAAATGTAATAAAATATTATCATACAGCAGATTGGGTTTCCATATATATATGTTCTTTGCCAAGGTTCCTGAACTTCATATTTGGATTTTTTGTAGCATCCGATGGAAACCCAATATGTTTTCTAATGATATTGTATAGCATTTCTTGACATGGTTTCACTAATATATATGTACCAATTTGATAAGCGAGAAGTTGGTACCTGAGTGTGCGCCAAAACGCGAATAACAGTTGCGTATTTTTTCATTTTCTCCAGCTGTGCTTGAATACTCTTCTTCCCTTCTTCAGATTCATATTGCTTTGAGTATTTTGTGAAAGCCTTCTTCTTAGACTTGCACCAATTCTTGTAGAACCTCCGCTTCAGCTCCTCGCTCAGATGCTGAGCCCACACAGTGTTCAGTGAGCGAAGGCCACGCGGAGTCTTCACATAGCCCACAACTCCAACAACCACCATTGGAGGAGTCTCAACAACAGTAACAGCTTCACAAGTCTCCTTCTTGTGAAGTTCTAAAAATAATTAACGCACAAGGATCAGATAAAATAATAAAAACTGCATGATGGAAAAATAACCATATGGGAAATTCAAATATAAATGTTATAAATAAAAACACAAACAGAACAAAATATAGACAAATGAAAATTCATCACAGTATCTATCCAAACACTCTGCAACATTTTAGAGTAACCATCAGTGATAGTTAGGTAGATCTTCCACCATTTTTTTTAATGAATATATACGACCCCACTATTAAAAAATCAATCTACTAAAAAAACAAACTGAGAAAGCTTCATTACATTATCATATAATATAAAAGTGACAGGTTAAAGAATAAGAAATAGCTCACTTGATCCGGGTTTTCGACCTCCCTGACAATGTGAGTCATCCCAGCCTTGTAGCCCAAAAAGGCAGTAAGCCTGCAAGGCTTGCTTGGGTCATCTTTAGGAAAAGCCTTCACTGACCAACAAATAGAAAAAGCATAAATAAATAAATAAATAGTAGAAAAAGAAAGCAATACTGCTACTAAATCACCGAAAAAAAAAATGAAGAAGAAGAAGAAAAGGAATATGAAGAATTAGATTGAATACCCTTTCCCCTGTGACGAGCAGCTCGCTTCCTTGGAAGAAATCCAAGGGACCCATGTCTTGGGTGCTCAAACTTCCTGTGAGACATTCTCTCCTCCTCCTCCTAGCACACACCCACAAACAGCAAAAACCCATTTCATCTTTTTTAGCCAGCTTGCTTTGAAAATAGTACCATGTTATGTTATTTATTAGTTGAAAAGCAAAATAATAATAAGCTATAAACTCAAACATTATATCATATATGTTGTTACGTTTGGTCGCTTAGGAAATGGAAAAGAGCGAGAGAAAGAGAGAGAGATTACCTGAGCTTCCCGCTTGCGGCGACTGCACCGGGCTCCAGACTTTGCACTTAAACCCTACCTCTCGTCTTTATAGTAGTATATGCCTTTTCTCTAATTACACGAAATCCCTCTGCTTTTTTCATATTCTATTTAGCTACCCACTAATTACCTCCTCTCTTCTTTTTTTTCTTTTTCTTTAGTTTTTTTTTTAGGGGAACAGCTTAAACCCTTTGTATCTTACAATGCAATATATATATATATATATATATATATATATTTTAAAAGTATCAATTTTACTCTAAAATCACTTATATCAGTCAAGTTAAAAATGTGTAAATTTGTAAATTTGCAAACTTGCTATTGTCTAAATTTACACTTCCATTTAATCAAAACCCTTTTCTTTTAAAATTGTTGTCTCTTTGAACATTCTCATCAAATCCCCTTTTTTTATATATAAAAATTAAAAAAAAAATTCAAGAGAAGCCTCTTTTCAGAAAACTCTTTTCCCAAAGTATAACCCTTATTTTAAAACAAACCTTTTCCCCAAAAAAATGTCATAAGGTTTTCCAAAGAAAACATTTATCTTTTCAAATGTGAATAATTTTTTTTTACATAGAATTGCTTTTGAATCTTTCCTTCCAAATGACATTTTCTTAAAGAGGTTTGTTATGTATCTATGATACACTTCCATTGAATCATTAGACTCCCATCAAGCTAACATATCCCCCCTCCCCTTTTCAGTAATAACTTTTGGTTCATTGTGTTTATGCATGAGAATAAAAAATTGGAGAATAAAATGGGCTTAAATGCATAAGGTGAAATCTTTCCTCACATGGTAAATATGTAGAAAGTATAATAATATTCACATGTTAATTATATATACATTGAAATTCTTTCAATTTTGTAATATAGTTTTCACATGATATACATATATATTATTTACATGTTTTGTTTGTATATACTCCTTGCAATAAACATTCACATTATACATAAATAAAATACTCACATGATATGTACGTATATTGTTTGTACAAAACATTTTCAAAATCAAAATGTCAAGTGTTTAATTTGTTTTCTAAAACATAAATGTTGAGATTAGTTTAAAATGAGGTACTATCCTTTGGGTATGTGGTGTGGGGTGCCTAACACCTTACCCACCCATGACCGAGTTTCTGTATCCAAGAATCTTTGGTTCGAGACACTGGTTTACCTTAATTAACTAATGACCCTCAAATTGGATTTTAGTTAACTAGGTAACTAAAACAAATTAGACAAATAGGAGACGAATCACACATAATACAAAACTAGTGATTGGTGGCGACTCTTTAGAAAAATTATGAAAAGAGACTCACTCACCCCAAAAACACATGCACACATGAACACGTTGCCAAAGCACCCAATGTGGAAACTTGGGAAGAAATAGAGGGATTTATTTAATTTTTTGGAGCGTCCACGGGGCTAAATTTGAAGTAATTTCAGCCCATTCCGATTAGTGATTCTTGCTCATTCCGGTAATTTCAATTTGCTCATTTAAAAAAAAAAAACTAAAACTGTGTTGGTTTGATTTGATTCTTATTATTTTATTGATGATGAGTAAATATGAGTGTTGACTATGCATTATTTCACACCAAAACTTTGACCGCTTCTTTTGTACATAAAGCTTGACTGGAAGATATTTTCATACAAAATAAACCCAATTTTTTTCCCACGAAGGCTATCCCTAGGGTGTTTTCAACACCTAAACATGCACCAGGTTCCTTTCTCACAAAAACTTTGATTTCATATTTAGTGTGAAAATCTTGACTCGTTGGTATTTCACATCAAATAAGCCATACTTGCTTAAGCTCGAAAGCTATTCCCAAGGGCTAAGGTGCTTTTGGTACCTAAACTTGCAGCAAGCTTGTCCAACCTCTTATTTCGTGTGAAAAGATTGACTTGGAGGTATTTTTGCATGAAATAAGTCTGACTTGTTTTGCATGATAGCTATCTCGAATGTATTTTTGGCACCTAAACTTGCACCATGCCCATTGTTTCACCAAAACTCCAACCTCTTGCACAAATATATTTTCTCACAAAATAAGCCAAGTATGTTTTTGCATGAAAGCAATCCCTAAGGTGTTTCCCCATCACCTAAATTGGGGAGTAATTAAGTGCCAAAAAGGTAGGGAGAAAAAAGATGAGAATGACAAATGAGGTAAAAAGAAATCAACTAAGAGTGTTAAGGATAGGACAAGGGTGAAGATTGATAATTGATGATATCTTTTAATTGTAAGAAGTGAGGTAGGTGTGTAAAGTGAAGCCGAAAAGATCAATCCTACTGAAGGGGAGGAGCAAAAACTATAAGGAAGACAAAGCTAACCTTAACAAGAGGGGATGACTATTATTTGAGCACAACTGATAAACTACTCCACATAGCAATGAGGGTGGTATTTATTATACACACCTTATTACAAATACCCTTTTTTGGCTGTGTAACAAGATTTACACAAGCAATTAGAGCATTCACATTAGTGCTTCCAAAATAGAAAAAGTAGTGAAATTTACACAATTTTGCCCTAAAACTATCCACATCAATGGGTGTATAAATATGTAAATATACATATTTGCTACAATAACTGTGTATATTTACATAGTCATTGTAGTTGTTTATAACATTAGGTTTTATTTTATTTTCTGTCGCCATTGTTCTTGATAGAGACTCCCTCTTCCTAACCTCTACAACAACCTAGAAGAAAAAGAAAAACACCAACCCAACACCACCCAACCACCATCGCTACCATCACCGCAACCCCAACTCCACCATAACCCATTTCACAGCAACCAACCAAAAGAAGAAGAAGGAAACCACCCAACTACTTTCAAAGCAGCCCACCAAAAGAAGAAGAAGAATAAGAAGAAGGAGAGTACCACCCAATCACCACCGAAAAATCCATCTTAAACCAAAATCAAATCAAAACCAAACCAAACTCAACGAAAAATCCATACGAAAACCCAAAGGAAAAATCTCCGGATCTATCACCGCTACAACTTGATTTGCTGCTATTGCCTTCGTGTGTGAGTGTTTGGGTTTGGGAATGAGAGAAGCAGAGAGTTGAGGGGGGAGAGACAGAGTTGGAGTTGAGAGAAAGACCGTGAGATAAGATGATATATTGAGATAAGATGACATATTGAGATAAGATGATAAAATCGAGTTTCAATAAAAAAAAACTCAATTGGTTTAAAATCGAGTTATGCTAAATGAAACTTATAAAAAAAAAAAAAATTTGTAGAACTCGAGTTCATAGAGCTTGAGTTCCATACCTATAGATGTGTTCAGGGAGTCCTATAGTGACGTTTTAAATGGAACTCGAGTTCATGACGTTTTAACTGGAACTCGAGCTCCATAAACTCGAGTTCCATGCAAGTTTTTATTTTTTATTTAATTTTAATTTAATTTAATTTTTTTATTTTTTATTTTTTTTTAAGTTTGATTGCCCCATACCTATAGCTACGTTTAGTTAGTCCTATAGTGGTGTTTTAAATGGAACTCGAGTTCCATGCAATTTTTTTTTTTTTTTAATATTTTTAAAGTTTGATCGCCCCATGCTTGATTTTCTAAAGATCGAGTTTTACATTGAAACTCGATTTTGAGAAAATCGAGTATCAAAACAGGGGCATGAACCTAAATAGTTTCAAAACAGGGACATATTGCTAAATTTTTTAAAAAATAAGGGCAAAATGCTAGAATCCCCATGATATATTAATAAAAGTGAGAGAGATATTAATAAAAGAATAAAAATTATTATTTAAATAAATTGGAGTGTATAATAGATAAACTGATATGCGTGTTTTTAAAAAGCGATCATGTAGGATAGAAAAAGTAAATTCTTCTATAAAAAAAAAAAAAGTAAGTTATTATACTAAAATAGACGGAAAATTTTAGATGGATTGATGTGAACACTATTATAGATATGACCTAACTTATTCACTTTTTTTTTTTTTTGGTAAAAGACCTTATTCACCAAATTATACCACATGGCTTTAGGGGGAAAAAAAACCCTCAACATTAGATTAGATAGAGACAAGGAAAGTAGTTAAGTGGAAGGGAAAAAATTGCAAACTAACACCAATCCCTTAACAATTTCGTTAGTTAGCACTGTTTCCAAACTATTTAAGAAACTAATAGCTCAAGTGTGTAAGAATCGATTTTGGTGTGCTAAATCAGTATAAAGGACTCGAATTCTCTAAAGCTTAGAAATCAAGCCCTAACCCAAAAATCAAGTAGAGAGAAAAGAATAAAAATTATTATTTAAATAAATTGGAGTGTATAATAGATAAATTGATATGCGTGTTTTTAAAAAGCGATGATGTAGGATAGAAAAAGTAAATTCTTCTATCAAAAAAAAAAAAAAAAAAGAAAAAAAAGAAAAAGTAAGTTCTTATACTAAAATAGACAGAAAATTTTAGATGGATTGATGCGAACACTATTATAGATATGACCTAACTTATTCACATTTTTTTTTTTTGGGTAAAAGACCTTATTCACCAAATTATACCACATGGCTTTAGGGGGGAAAAAAAACCCTCAACATTAGATTAGACAGAGACAAGGAAAGTAGTTAAGTGGAAGGGAAAAAATTGCAAACTAACACCAATCCCTTAACAATTTCGTTAGTTAGCATTGTTTCCAAACTACTTAAGAAACTAATAGCTCGAGTGTGTAAGAATCGATTTTGGTGTGCTAAATCAGTATAAAGGACTCAATTTCTAGTGGAAATCGAGTCTTAAAGACTCGAATTCTCTAAAGCTTAGAAATCAAGCCCCAACCCAAAAATCAAGTAGAGAGAAATTGGAGACAAACCCAGAAACAAAATCAAACCCAACCCAGAAATCAAGCTACTGTGGGTTTGGTTTGGATTTGGGTTTTATTTATTTATTTTTTATCGTGGGGTTCTTTGTTCTTCTTCGGTTCGTCAGATTCTTCTTCTTCTTCACTTAGTCAAATTCTTCTAGGTATTTTTTTTTAATTTAATTTTTTTGATCGTGGGGTTCCTCTTCTTCGGTCAAATCCTCCATCCCGTTAGATTCTTCCTCTTCTTTTTCTTCACTTCTTCTTCTTTTTCTTCACTTAGTCAGATTCTTCTTTTTGCAATACTGAACTCGAGCTCTATAGGCTCGATTTTAAGGTCATTGAAAACTTGAAATCGAGTTCATTATACTCGATTTAGCACACCAGAATTGAGTCTTACACTCTCGAGATATTAGTTTTCTAAATATTTTGAAAACGACGTCAACTAACAAAATTGTTTGGGAGTTGGAGTTAATTTGCAATTTTTTCCAGTGGCAAGTGGGCAAAATCAAGATGGATAGTGTTGGACCGTTGGTTAGTAACACGTACTACTTCAGCCGCACACTAAAAAAAAATAAAAAAAAATAAAATAAAAAGATAGATACATATTTTTTATTTCCTGTCCAAAGCCCAAACAGAGGATAGTAGAGAGAAGGCAATGGCGGTCTCCGTTTGGGCATCATCATCATCTACGATTCCTTCTTCAAAATATAATAATTTGTTTGCAGCAGCAGCAGCTTCATCTTCTTCTTCTTTTTCGAATTCGTCTTCTCTGAAATTTCCTTTACAGCGACTTCCAATCACTTGGGTCTGCTCTCCCTCTCCCTCTCCCTCTCCCTCACGCCCTCGACTCCTTCCTCTGGTAACCCTTCTTCTCATGCTTCTTTAATCTTATTTATTTCATTTCTATGATTTCTTTTCTTAGATTTCAACATATGTCAGTGCTTCTTTTACCAATAATAATCTTGAATGTTCTTTTTCCCAAATGCTTTCCCATTTTTTTTATTATTATTTATTTTAATTATAGGCAGCTCCAGTTATAATTCACACAGGCTACGGTTTTTGATCATAGTGTAAGCTCAAATTACCAAGATTGAACGTTATGGGCTTGAGAGAAAGTTGTCTAAATAGATAATATTATAAGGACAACCCACTCTTGGTAATAGTATAGAGTATAGACCTCTCTGCCATAACCGTGTATTAGTCTTAGTGGGGATGGATCAAACCTAGGATTTTTGGGTTTATGGCACCTTGAAGAGTCATTATAAATTGTCCTATCCACATCCACACATCTGATGTGATTAGCCAAGCCATGCTGTTCCTGTTCCTTGGTGTTATTATCTGCCCCTCTTTCTTTAGCCATAAAGATAATCAATTTTTGTCCTTAAGAAATTTCTTCCTACAGCTAGCCTTTCCCCTTTTTCAAAATTTCCCACACACCCCAAATTCCCGCTTATTCCACCTTTTCAATTTAAAAAAAAAAAAAAAAAAAAAAAAAATTAAAGGATGCCCTGATTCCTTTAAGAGCTGAAATAACTATACGTGGTACTGCCAAACTCTACTAATTTCTTCCTTCTATTTCAGTTGCACAAAATAGAGCCATGGATTGCTTTTTGGAACCATCAATTGAACGGCCCAATAATTCACATTTATCCAAGGGTTTGTGATTGAAAGTTGTTTCTATTGTGATGCGGTAAATTTAGATGTAGTGTAGATCTAATATTAACCAACCAAAAGATGCCACATTTGAAGCAAATTGTTGTTTTCAAATGATTTAAGAAGAAATTCTAATAACAAACAAGATAATTGCAAAGAAAAAGTAATAGAACTGAAATTGGAACAAAGGTTGAAAAAGCCCAAGAAATATTTAGATATGGAATTTTATATAATAGATAATAAAAGGCAACTTATGATAACTCAAGAGAGGCTATTTATAATGGCGTATTGAAACCTTAGAATCCTAGCCCTTGATCTTACATAGAACAATTAAACCCTGACTATCCTTTTAGAATAATGATTAAGTGGTTTAAATTCACTATTTCTTAACAGGTTAAACTTTTACGATAATTGATAATTTATCATCGTATCAGAGTAGTGCTTGAGTTTGAACCTTGTCTCTGGTCTACCTCCCATTTAAAAAGTTATAAATCTCATGTGTTTGGCCCCACTTATTAAGGGGGAGTTTGGACCCACACATGAGGGGTAGTGTTAGAATAATGGTTAAGTGATTAAATTCATTCTTTTCCTAACAACTTAGGTTTTTGGGATAATTGATTAAATTCATCAGAAGTTACAAGCTAGGCATACAATCTTTTAAAATGCTAAAAACATGATAATAGATAAAACATAACATAGAGAAATAAAGTACTATAGCAACGGGCTAAACAAAACAACCTAATGGGTCTTGTTAGTTTTAGTCTTAGATGCTTTTGCATTATATTGCTTTGGAAAAGGATGCTTTTGTACATTCTTAGGTGGGGAAAATGTAATGTAGTCTAATGCATGTATAGTGAATGATGACGTGGCATGGGGGTGACAGGCAGCATGTGCCATGTGAGAATATGGAGTGACATGGCATGGCCAAGTGTCACTTGGAGTCCAATTGGCCCCTATGTTTTGTGATGTAGTGTTAATTGCAACATTTCAAATTTTGGAGGGAAAGTTGGTTACATGGCACATCATGTGCTAGATTTTAGGAACTTGTTAAAAGTCATGCTTTAAAAAATTCCAGCATGCCATTCTTGTTGATGATAAAATTCAGATTACTTTTTGAGTTAAAGATTGAGGTGATTTTTCCTCTCTTTCTCTCTCTCTTTCTCTAGAAATTGCATGGGAATTTATTTCCTTGTATCACAATGGATGAAGGGGGCAATCGTTCATAGAACATCAGGTTTGTACAGTCAATTGGGGTGAAGGATTGTTTGAGGTGGAGGATTACTAGTTAGTTCTTTTTATGAAGCGCTAAGAGGATATAATGGTTAAAAATTTCCCCTGGAAGAGTTTTTGGAAATGTAAGGTGCCCAAGAAAGTTGCTTTCTTTGTGGGAAATAGCTTCAGGCTTGTACCCCATGCCTATTGGTGGCTTAGGGATAAGGAAGATTACCACCTTTAACAAAGCCTTATTAGGGAAATGGTTGTGGAGTTTGGGAATGAGGAGTCATGGCTTTGGAGGCACTTGGTAGCAAGAAAATATGGGAAGGAGTGGGGGGGATGACATTCAAAATTGGGGAGGAGTATTTAGAAGGGTTGGGAAGTTTTTAGTCACTTTACCTGGTTCAAGGTTGGGGTGGGGAATTAGGTGAAGTTTTGGCATGATTATTGTTGCGGTGATCAACCTTTGAAAGAGGCCTACCTGTTTTTATATGATATTGTTATTGATAAGAAGGCTTTGGTTGAATCTTATTTAATTAGGCAAGGGGTGGGGGAGAGGAGGATATGGGATGTTAGATTCTTTTGGAGAGGTGGACTTTCTTCTTATTTTGGAGTCTAATTCTCCTGTTAGTGAGGATGGGGATCTTATGTGGTGGGTGCCAAAGAAGAAAGGGGTATTTGATATTTGCTCGTTTTAAAATGCACTAAGAGGTTCATCTTCAGTCATTTTTCCTTGGAAGGGTAGCTGGGAGGCCAAGGTAGTTGGACAGGTTTCTTTCTTTGTTTGGACTGCAGCTTGGGGGAGGATTCTCACTAGTGATAATTTGAGGAGGAGAGGTTTCACTATTGTAGATTGGTGTTGTATGTGTAGGGGTAGCAAAGAATTTGTGGATCATTTATTGTCATTGTGAGAAGGCATATCAGATGTGGTGTTTTGTCCTAAAACCTTTGGGATCGCTTGGGTTTTCCCTAGAAAAGGTAATTGATCTTCTTTTTGGTTGGCAGAATTTGTGGGGGAAACACTCATCCGGAATTTGGAATTTGATTTTGTTTTGTTTGATGTGGTGTATTTGGAGAGAGCTTAACAATCGCACTTTTGAGGATGTGGAGATTTCAGTTAATTAGTTGCTAGCCTGCTTTGTTGGCACCTTATTTAATTGGTTTCGGGTTTGGGGACTCACATCTAGTGATTCTCTCTTGTTGTTTGTAGACTCGCTTATTTCTTGTATATAATTTCTGCTTCTTTTGTATCTTTTGGCTGCTTTATGTTTTTTTGTAAAAAGTGGTCCATTTTTAATAATACTTATACTTACTTATCAAAAAAATAAATTAAAATAGCTTTAGGCAAAAAAATTATTTACCATTGAGAATATTATTAAATGAGATATAATCTTAGTGGATTTGTGTTGTATATGTAAAAGTAATTGTGAAAACGTTGACCATTTGTTAATTCGTTGTTTTTGAGGTCATTGTTTGAGTGGTTGCAGACCCATGGCATCATGGATGCATGATATAGTGTAGATTTCATTGATTATCTTTCTTTTTGATGTAATTATTGAGTAATGTAGTTTTTTAGGCTAACTTCTTGTAAGCATCCTGTGTTCATCGATTTGGCATGCCCTCAAATATGCTATAAGTGAAGGTTCTTTTGAGGATGCTGCCCTTCTGGTCTATCCATTCTTCTTCTTCTTTTTTATCTTTATAAATTTTCCTATTTTTGAAAGTTGTAAGAATTCAGTCTTTTTGTTTTCTCTTTCAAAGAATATATATATATATATATATGAGATGATTTCAAGTTACACTTGGTGTAACTTCACAAGAGTTACCCCTATTTTAGACAATTGATTTCAACTAAATCTAACGGTTAAAAATAGGCTAGTGACCATGTTGTCATTTGCTTAATTTCCAAAATTGTCACTTATCTTGAAATTACTGACCTTCTCTTTCTTAATAACTCTCTGTTACCACATACAAAGTAGGTTTTTATTTTTTTTGATAATCACAAACACGAATTACACATTATCTCCCTTAAGTCTCCATTTCCTGGTCATGGTAGAGCTGACTGCCTCCTCAATTCTCTCCACTACCCTTACCACAAGCTAGGCCGCGTAGGCCATAAACCCAGTTGGGTCCAGCATAAATGAACCCTTTGGCCTGAAATTTTTGAAGCCATGACCCACGGCATCAGCTTCTTGGTAGAGGTGGCCATGGCCTTGGAAGCGGTGGTGGCCTTGAAGGCCACTGCTGGAAAGTGTGCAGTCTTATAAAAGTCTCTTTTTGTATGTTCAATTTTTTTTGATAGATAACGAAAAACTTTTATTAATAAATTTTTTTTTTTTAATACTTGTTTGCCATAAAGTAAATAGTTTTTGTCCCACAAATTTTTCTTGTAGGTCAAAGCCAAGAAGCAAACATTTTCCACCTTTGATGATTTGCTGACCAATTCTGACAAACCTGTATTGGTTGACTTCTATGCGACCTGGTATGTTCTTCCCAACTTATCTGTACTTTTATTTTCTTATTTTTTTTCATATTTTGCCTAAGAAGGATCAGAGGCTGAGTTGAGGTCTGAATCTATTCTATCACATGAAATGATAATGTGCAAATCACTTCTTTGGAAAGCTGTATAAGCTTTTGCATTCTAAAGTTTGTAAAACTGCGTTTGTCTGTGAGTAGAACTTTATTTGTAATGGAGATGGTAAAATTTCACCCTATATGCTATTCATTATGGTGAGGTAGTTCAGGAATTGCTTGTTCTGAGTGACCTCTAGGTTTGAAAATATTGAGCAGGACAATATAAATTTAAAACTGAAAAATTAATGACTCTCTGGTTTGCAGGTGTGGTCCTTGTCAATTCATGGCTCCCATCCTCAATGAAGTCAGTACTCAGCTGAAAGATACGATCCAGGTGGTGAAGATTGACACTGAGAAGTACCCTAGCATTGCTAATAAATACAAAATAGAAGCATTGCCTACATTCATCATATTTAAGGACGGAGAACCGTATGATCGCTTTGTGAGTTGAATTTGCATCTCTCTTGCTCTCATGTGGAAGTACTTTGTATATCTTGAGGTTATCAGTGCTTTAGCTTGTGAAAATGCATAGAAGTCTCGTCTTAGTGACCAATTGGGATTACTATAGGAAGTAGAATTTTAGTTATAGAACTTTAGCAATTAAGAGCTTCAATTGAAAAACTGTTAGCATTTGGCTAACTACAATCATAAAGTGATTCAAATCTGTCACACCCAGTTGGTAACCAAACTGATAAAACATTTTTTAGCTAAAATTCTATTTAGTTGCTTCACTTTTACTTCAATTGTCAAATTTTTTTTTTTTTTAATAAGTACTTCAATTGTCAAATTAGTTCAATAGATTTAGTTTTTGTCAATTCAGTCTCTCATTTTGTCAAGGAAGTCAATGTCGTCCTTCCGTTAAAATCCGGTTGATTGGTACCATGAATGGTGCCTTTTTAAACTGATTTTTCACTTGAAGTTGCAAAACAAACATTTTTTTTCCTAAAACAAGAAACCTGGCTTTCTCCCAAATCGGGACCCAAAAATAATCAGAAACCCACAACTGAAAAACATGTTAGTACCAGTGTCTACATTCACTGTATGGCTATCTCAAATAGAAGAAACAACACTATTGGCCATCTAAAAATTGATGGGGTGTTGACATCAAATCAGGAAGTTATTGAAGATGGGATTCTTCGGTTTTATAAAAATTTATACACCGAAGATAAGACCCATCTCCCCCATCTGGGCGTGCTGAATTGCTGAATTTTTCCAAGATTGCTAGGGATAAGGCTGGCTGGTTGGAACAGTTGTTTGACGAAGGAGAGATTTTTGGGATGTTAAAGGATTTTAATGGCGACAAAGCTCTTGGACCCGATGGTTTTTTCATGGCCTTCTTTCAAATTTGCTGGAACATTACTAAAGCATATCTTCTAGAAGTCTTTCAGTACTTTTTCGATAATGCTTAGTTTGATAAAAGTTTGAATACCACTTTTATTTCTTTGATTCCTAAAAAATCAGATGCAGTGGAATTGAGAGATTTTTAGCCTATTAGATTGATTGGGGGTGTACAGGTTGAAATGGTGTTGGGGACATTATTTTTGAATCTCAAAATGCCTTTTTTTAGGAAAAGTAGATTTTAAACTCTGTTCTTATTGCTAACGAATTCTTGGATAGTAGACTAAAATTAGGAGTTCCTAGGGTTTTTTTGTAAGTTGGATGTGGAGAAAGCATATAATCATGTGAACTGGGGCTTTCTTATTTATACGTTAGAGCATTGTGGTTTCCAAATAAATGGAAAAGATGGGTTATGTTTTTCATCTTGATAGTCAAATTCTCTATCCTAATCAATGGAGCTCCTTGTGGGTTCTTTGAGAGCTCTAGGGGCATAAGACGAGGTGATCCTTTATCTCCATTGTTTTTTGTCATTGTCATGGATGCTTTTAGTAAAATGTTGGATAAGGCAGTGAGTCTCATGTTGGAGTTAGTGTGGTTAAGTCATAATTAGTCCCCGTGGGTGTGGTTCCAAATATAGTGGAGTTGGTTGATGTGTTAGGGTGCAAGCAAGGTTCACTCCTGATGAAATATTTAGGCCTTCCTTTGGGTGCTAAATCCAAAGAGGAGTCAATTTGGAATCCAATTATTGAGATGGTGGAAAGGAGATTAGAAGATGGAAATGGTTGTATCTCTCTCTAGGGGAGAAGTTACTTTAGTAAAGAGTATGTTATCTAATCCACCAACCTATTTGTCTCTCTTTTTCCTATTCTAGTGGATGTTGCAAACCACATTGAACAACTTCAACAGAATCTTCTTTGAAGTGGTTTGGGGATGAATCAAAATCACTTGGTGAAATGGACTACAGTTTGTGCTCCTCTTCAGTCTGGGAATTTGGCTATTAGAAATTTAAGACGTTTTAATGAAGCTTTGTTGGGAAAATTTCTATGGAGATTTAGTAATGAGTGAGAGGCATTGTGGAGGAGAGTGATAAGGATTAAATATGGTCATGGCGGGCGAGATTAGTGTTCTATTCCTGTCACCGCTCCTTATGGAGTGAGTTTGTGGAAGTCCATTAGTCGTGGCTGGCCTACATTCTCTCAATAAATTCAGTTTGAGGTGGGGGTTGGGTCTATGGTAAAATTTTGAAAGTATGTTTGGTGTGGGGACACCCTTTTGAAAATGTGTTTTTAGAATTATTTTCTATAAATAGAAATGAGGAGGCTTATGTGGCTGATCTTATGAAGTTCTCCAATGGAGTTCTACATTGGGATTTGGGTTTCATTAGAGCTATTCAAGATTGGGAATTGGATTCTTTATCCAATTTCATGGAAAGTATTTATGGAGTCTCATTGAGGGGAGTTGGGAAGGATAAATTTGCTGGATGCCTGCTAAGAAAATAAGTTTTGAAGTTGGTTTGTATTACCGGGGTTTGACCGAAAGAAGTGATCAATCCTTCCCTTGGAAGTCTATCTGGAAGCCTAAGGATCTGTCTAGAGTTGCTTTTTTGTTTGGACTGCAGGTTTGGGGAAGATTTTGACAATTGATAATTTATAGAAGTGGAGAATTTGGATTTTAGATTGATGTTTAATGTGTAAAAGCAATGGGGAAGCGGTAAATCACCTCCATATCCATTGTCCTATTACTACGGAATTGTGGTTTATGGTGTTCATTGGGTAATGTTGAAGACAGTGGTTGAAATTTTAGCCAGTTTGGAAGGGAAGTTTGGGCAACATCGTAATGGAGTTATTTGGAAGGCTGTTCCTCATTGTTTGATGTGGTGCATTTGGCGGGAAAGAAATAACCAGAGCTTTGAGGATTCTGAAAGGACAATGTTTGACCTAAAACCTTTCTTCTTCAAAACTTTATTGGATTGGTTTTCTGTAGTAGGCAGTCATTCAATTTTTTTTTCTGTTCATTCTTTGATGGATGCTTGTAATTTGTGTGTTTGATTGTTCTTGTCCCTAGTGTATACTTCTTGTATAGTTGGGTGACACTTTTTTTTGATAGTTAAGTAATATTTTCATTACTTATCAAAAAATAATTCTTCTACGTTTTTTTTCTTCCTGAAATCTGCTTTGATGTTTGATGGGAGTTTGGTATTGAAGTTGGGTGTGGTTGACCTTTCGACTTGGGTTGGGTATGGTTAGATTTTTCAGGTTCCGTATGGTTGATTCTTCCAGCAACTGGTCTGTTTTCTTAAATATTTATAATTTTCCATTTTCTGCTGCTCTGTTCTTAGATGTTATTCCAGGATTTTGTTTTCTTCATTTTCTCTGTCAAAGTTATAGAAACTAATCCATGGCGTCAACTCTATAAAAGTGACAATGGTGGATTTAATTCTATAATATCAAAACAAACTCGACTTGTCCTTGAAAAATACTAGTTAAATTAGATCTTCTTACACCTTGTTTTCTATCAATATTATTGAATCTTGTATAGTTGCTCCTTTCTCCCATCTCTCTGTGAGTGGGGGGGGGGGGTGTTCATCCTTTAAATGTCTAGACCATTGCGGTTCAAGAGTGCTAGCTTTTATGAAGTACTGTAATAATTCCCAAGATGCTCTCAAATATTGTCATAATCCATGGTTGAGACCTGCAACTGTGACACTGGCCAAGGAGTAAACAGCAGCCGGGGAAAGTGGAAGCAGACATGGGCGATGGCAATGTTGAGGGAGGAGGATGGCAAATGTCAGTACTTGTGTTTTTGGCCATGGGTTTCTGATTAGTTTTTGGTTCCAAAATCTAGGAGAAAGCCAGGTTTTTGTTTTAGGGGAAAATGTTTATTTTGTGATTTTTTTTAATGTGAAAAATTAGCTTAAAACAGAGCCTTTGGATTTTAACGAAAGGAATTGATGCTTTTTGACAAAGTGAGGGATTAAATTGACAAAAATTTAACCTCAGGGACTAATTTGACGGCTGGAGTAAAAGTGAAGAGACTAAATTGAATTTTTGCCAAAGTTTTTTATGTGAGAAATGACAAAAGCTTTAAAACTTGAGCTTTTTCAAAGCCAGCCTTAAAGGTCTTAAATTTTTTTGTCAAATGGCCTAAAAAACCACACAGAGAGCCCTATTTGCCTTAAAGCTCTTCGTAGACCTGCCTAACACAATGCATGCCCTTATAGTTGTACAGTCCCACATATTAGACATTGCTGAAATTGTATGACTTCTTGGTTACGTCAATGTGATTGTTCTAATTCCTTTCATTCTTAAAGCTGTGAAATGTACACTAAACCTTTTTTCTTTTTTGGGAGAGAGTTTAATATTTTTTTCTTTTATTTGGTAATCTCAGCTTTCATTTAAAAAAAAAATTATGGAAAAGAAAGACATACTGTGTAATTTCTTTTAATAGTATGGTCTGGACAAATGAAGGTCTGTCGCTTAGGATTGATTTCTTTCCTTTATGTAGGATGTAAAGTTACCGAGAATATTGGGTTACTAGTCCTATGTTCAATTTAAGCCACTGATAAAATAATTAGCCCCATATAACTTTGATACTGATCTCTCTCTCTCATGGCCTACTAGTGAAATCTATATTGTTGATTTTGAACTTCTAAAAAGTATTGGTTTAATTATTTTCAGGAGGGTGCTTTAAGTGCAGATCAACTCATCCAACGGATTGAGAACTCTCTAAAAGTTAAGCAATAGTTAAGGTAAAACCTTTTATTTTTCCTCTTTTATCAAGCTTCTAAAGCTTAGTGTCCATTAGGAAACAACTTATTTAGCTGAAACTGAAAACTTTTTGCTGAAAATACTGTAGATAAAGGTAAAAGTTAGCTGAATAGTATAGTGAGACCCATGAATAGTAGCAAAAATAAGTTGAAATTTTCAGCTTGTGCCAAACGGACACTTAGTGACACTTTTTTTTTGGACTTAAATACATTGTTAGTCCCTACAATGTACCTGCTAAGTGCTATTGGTTTCTAAAGTTTAAAAATGAGCGCTATTGGTCTCTCCATCAACTTCCATTAGTTTCTTCGTTTATGTGTCTAACGAAGCAATAGTATTAGTACCCATTTTTGAAATTTCAAAGATTAATAGCACTTATTTTTGAAACTTTAGGGACCAGTAACAGCTTCACTTCACTTATGTTGTTTTTGTCTTTGGGCTTTTCTACTTTGTGCTCTTTCTTCTTTTTCATTCCCACTCTCTTCTTTTTTATTCCATTTTTGTTCAGTCAGCAACAAATTGAAGCTCTTAGATTGGAGTACTGGATTTGATGAAGAAATGCACGCAAGATTGCTCTAGCCTTCTTTTAGCACTTCCTTCCCAATTTTTTTGTTAAGTGGTATGTAATGAAAAATATGATGAGTTTCGACCATGATACTCTGGATCATATTAATTAAGCCAAGTCAAACACACTTTGATGACAAATTATTATTATTATTATTTTGGAACTTAAGGGATCTGACCAGAATTTGAAACTTAAGTAGAACTTTGATGAGAAAAATCTAATATTCTATTTTGGATGACACGGGAAATTTACATATTAACCTAGTGTGATCAATGATCACGGGTGGCTTTGATAATTTCGGCTAGTTGTAGTTTTGGCGCTTGTTATTTAATGAGTACTCCCCCAAACATAGTTTACTAGTTGGGCTGTCTGAAAGCTTCTTTTAGCATTGGTGCAAGATCTAATTACCTAGGCAAAAATGCAATTTACATCAGTTAACTTTGTCTAATTCTTATTTTAGTCTTTGAGTTTGAATTTGTCATTTTAGACTACTAACTTGGCTAATCCACTTAAATCAATCAGTTTTCCCATCCATTTCCATTAGGGGTGCTCCGTTAAGTCAATTAATGACGCCGTATTGGTGTCTTTAGAATTAAAATTATTTTTTATCCCACCTATATATATATATATATATTTTTTTTTTTCTTTCTTTAATCAAATTTGGTTTGTAAACGTTTTTTTTTTTTTTTTTTTTTAAAATTTAAATTTTATATTGGGTTTTGGGCAATCAATATTGATGTTGATACTTTGGCAAAACTCCTGGCAATGTGTAGTTCTATTTTTTGTATTTTGTTTTGGGAAAACTATTTATCGGATCAGGGGAATAGGAGATGGACGTTTGTGTGATACAGGAAAGTAGCAATGTTAATACTGGGCCCTTTTCTTTGACAGGAGAGGAGACACCAAAAGATGTGAGAACTTCAACAGTGGTTTACGGAACAGAGAGAGAGAGAGGGAGGGTTAATGGAGTGGGAGGAAGACTCTGATTCTTATCTTAGGTTGGTAGGTTTTGTTAGCAATTAAATGAGACGGCGATGAGTGGGATTTTTAATTGAGGTGATGAGTTTTTATTGGACCAACTACATCACATTGCAACAATTTGTACCTTAATACATTACAGGTGGTGTATGTGGTCCCGAATTGGAGCAGCGTCCAAGGATGATGGATACATGATTTCCAATTAGCTTCTTAGATAAAAGACTAATTACTTTAACAAGGAAAAAAAAAAAAAAAAAACCATGTGAGGAATTTTATTTAGTAAGAAGAAAAGAAAAGAAAGGAGTGAATTACTCAACTCAATAAATTAATAAGACAAATAGATAGAAGAATTAAAATTTTAAGCTATTAAGTTAAAAAAGTAACGATTTAAACTCAGTTGCAATCACTAATATATATATATATATATATATAAAACTGAATCTTCTGAAACTCATACAATTTTACAATTTTTCACATTAGTACGACAATAATAATAATAATAATAAATAAAACTTTTCTAAAACCCAAAGGTCATGCTAACATTCTGCCTTCTTTTTCTCCAAAATGCATGCTCTGACTTCTCTCCTTCTACTAGCTCTCCCAACCTAACGCTCCTTCTCTACCAACTCCCCCAACGCTTGGACCCACGGTAAACTAATAAAGATTCCTCAGACCCATGGCAAAGCATCTAAAGACACCATACCCACCATACCCATAGATTCCTCAATCAAAACCCACCATACCCATAAATCAACAGAGATCTCCTTCCTCAAAACAGGGATCTCCTTTCTCAGACCCACGGAAAATCCTAATATTTTTTTTTAACCCAACTCTAAAAATCAACGCAAAATCACAAATATATATATATTTATATATGTATGTATATTTCTCCCCTTCCTCTCTTTTCTCTAATTTTTCCTCCTTCATCCTTACAAAACTTCTATGACTTACTTTGGACCGAACTGAAGAAGGGGACTATGTGCAGCAATCTTCAAAGTAACGTAATTTTTCTTTTTATCCTCAAAAAATTACAATATCACGCATCTGTAATTAACTCTGCCCATCTATGACTCTATTCTCAGTTTCTTCCTCTCTCTGCGTTCCAACTTCAAATTCACTAATCACTATGTTAAAGTTAAGTTTGATTTACTATTCTTTTTCCTTTTTTCTTTACTCATTAGATGTTTATGAAGCAGAGAACTGGTCTACATTGCCCCAATTTCCAATAGAACGTGCACCATGTGTGTGGTTCAAATTTGATGTTTTCATTAATTGAAGTGGTGGCTCGGTATGACTCCTCTTTCTTCTTTAATTCTTATTAAAATAATATATATTATACTACATAACATTTTATATATATAACTATTATTAAACTATTATACAACATATAATATATATATATATATACATAAATAGAAACACAACATGATTTTTTGGGCTAGGCAAAACAATTGATCATTTTTTTATGGTAATTGATTATTTGATTAGATTTTTCATATATTGAGATTTGTCTACTTTCTAGCAAATCTTTAATTTATTATTATTTTTTTATGAATGAATAATTTGTTATCCCCTTCTTTGTCACTCTTATATTTTTTTTCTCCTTTATTTTGATAGAAAAAAAATTTTATTTTATGGTTTTTTATGTATTTTTTTGTAAATAATGATTTTCGTACATGAACCACCAAACTCTACATCTGTGATTGTATATTGTACGGCACTCTACGCCAGAGCCCATCTGGGCCTGAGGACCCAGTATGGGTGAATGGCCCGCAGACCTATAATGGACCACTTCAGAGTTTCTCAACGAATTGTCTGTCCCGTTCCTCGAGTATATATGAACAACCAACAGGTGCTCCGTCCGTTGCATGTTCGGCGGCTCCTCAAACAGTACCTCCGCCGAGGATACCCGCAGAATGGGAAAAACAAGTTCTCAGGCCACTTGCACCGCCTCCCACTACCACCTAACCACCCACTTATGAGTGATAGCATTAGACCACTTGGGGCACTAAACCTGAAAATAATCACAGCCACTCCACAAAGTTTGAGCTATAAATAGGAGGAACGCAAGGAAGAGGAGAGGTTGTTGAAGGTTGAGAAAAAGAAGCCAAGTAGAGAGAAAGAGGGTGAGAAACAGACAGTAAAAAGGGGGGAGCATTTCAGGCAGGATAAGAGAGAAAAGTGACCTCATTGGGTCTCAGTGTTGAGAACAACCTAGTGTAGGAAGCCCAAGCCCACCACACAAATAAGTTGTCAGCCAAAGTGAGTCCCAACCCAGCCTAATGGTCTCGCTTTCGGTGCGCACAATTGGCGCCGTCTGTGGGAAACTCCTACAAAGCCGTGGTTCCGACGAGACTCGCGTAAGAGGATGGCCGAGAGACATTCCGTAAGTGGTGCAGAAAGTGGTTCGACGAGATCTTCTCGGGGTTCTTCTTGGCGAGAACGGAGGCAAAAGCGGCTCGAAGATAGGAATCACGAACGGGATGAAGAGAGGTCCGGTCTCGGTGAGGGATCTTTCCAAACGCAGCGAACTGCATTAGTAGCGTCAGGGCACAGACAGCACGATGACAGAGACGAAGAGCTTGAACGGTTGCGTAGGTTGGTGAGAGATTTGGAACTGGAAGTAGAGAATATGCACTGTAGAAGGGACCGGGATAACCGGGAGAGAAGGTCTGATTTCGGGGATAATCATCAAGGGATAGGGCCCAATCAATCTAGATCCGGTCGTCGCCGCGAACGATCCCATTCACAGGAATCTCGTCGGCGAAGGGAACGTTCACGTTCGCGGGAATCCCAAGCCCGCTGAGATCGTTCGCGGTCACGGGGGTTATGCAGACTGAGGCTCAGATTCTCTAGAAGAGCGACGGCCCCGTAATGCAGCCATGGATATGATAAGCCGTGCACTACGGAAAGCTGCGAGGTCACCGTTTTCGGCTGGCATCGAGTGGGCACCAATGCCGGACAGGTTCGTGCGACCCCCGTTCAACTCTTATGACGGTAAAACTGACCCCGTAGAGCACGTCAGCCACTATATCCAGATGATGTCCTTGCATACGCACAATGACGCGCTGATGTGTAAGGTTTTTCCCTCAAGTCTCGGCCCCACCGCACTGAGATGGTTTAACGGGTTACGGAAAGGATCTATTCATAACTTCACCGAGTTGATACAGGAGTTCAGAATACGGTTTGTGACCTGTAGTCGAGTTCCACAACCAGTGGATGCGTTATTGTCTATGAAGATGAGGGTGGGGGAGACACTTCGTAGCTACGTTGCCCGATATTGGGAGCTCTACAACGAGATCGGCGGGGGGAACGAAAAGATTGCTGCAAGCACTTTCAGGATGGGCCTGCCCGAGGACTCCAGACTTCGGGAATCGTTGACCAAGAAACCCCCCGAAGACATGAGACAACTGATGAGGTGCATCGAAGAATACAAACAGCTGGAGGATGACCAGCTCCAAAGCAAGGGAAAGGCGCCCGCGGTAAATTGCCCTCGTCAGAACATCTATCTCCCAGAGTTCGGGGAAACTTGAGGATACAGGAACCAGAAGCACATGTGGGGAGGTGAATTTAATGTTTAAAGAGCCAGTGCATAGGATCATTGACAAGATTAAGCACGAACCGTACTTCAGGTGGCCAAACAAGATGGGAGGAGACCCGTCCAGAAGGAACCAGAATTTGTATTACACTTACCATAAGGATAGGGGTCACACAACCGAGCAATGTCGAGTGTTGAGGGACCATCTCTGGCAGCTGGTTAAGGCCAGACACTTAAAGGAATTTGTGACAGACGCAGGAGACCGAGGGATAGGGCAGGGCGCCCCATAGAGAAGGAACCTCCTTCCACCTCCTCTTGGGATAATCGAGGTCATCCACGTTGCCCCTAGGGGCCTTACTGTAGCTGGAGTAAAGGAGATGTTGACCGTGGCCTCAACAGGAGGAAGCTCAATCATGCCGCACCCCATGAAGAAGATAAAACCGACCTAAGAGCCGATCGCTTTTGACGACAGCGATTTGGAAGGGACGATTCAACCACACGACGACGCATTGGTAGTCACGGCCCGCGTAGGAGGTTTCGTTGTGAAGAGAATAATGATAAACCAAGGAAGTGGCGCTGAGGTTATGTACCCGGACCTATTCAGGGGGCTCGGGTTAAAGAATGAGGATCTTTCAAAGTATAGCACGTCGTTGGTTGGGTTCGACGGTAAAGTGGTGGTTCTTGAGGGGCAGATATTTCTACTCGTCAATATGAAAGGCAAGGAGATGGTGGTGAAGTTTATAGTGGTTGCCTTGTTCTCTCTATACACGGCTATACTAGGAAGGTCGTGGATCCACGCGATGGGGGTTGTCCCGTCCACTCTGCACATGAAGATGAAATTTCCTACCGACCATGGTATCACTGTGGTGTGAAGGAGCCAGTGGGCAGCTAGGCAATGCTTGGTCGCCGTAGTCAATTGCAAGAAAAAGCAGACCGACCAGAAGGAGCAGGCCGAGCGTAGTTGCCCTTCGTCGGGAATCCCCTTATAGCAATTACAGAATTCACGAGAAGGGTGACGCATGTGCCGAGAAGATGGTCAAGGTGAAGGTATTGCCAGACGCAGACAAGTACTTCCATATTGGAGAAAGCATAGATGATCAGGAAAGGGTAGAAATGTTACTGGTCCTAATACAGAATGTGGATGTGTTTGCTTGGTGCCCGTATGAAGTGCCGGGGGTAGATCCCGAGTTCATAGTCCATAAACTTGGGGTCGACC
The DNA here is from genome assembly GCF_002906115.3 of Quercus suber. Lineage (NCBI taxonomy): Eukaryota > Viridiplantae > Streptophyta > Magnoliopsida > Fagales > Fagaceae > Quercus > Quercus suber. The sequence goes on along the minus strand of NW_027069623.1, from coordinate 707,797 downwards.
CCCTGTCCACTCCTAAGAAGCAGAGGCCGAGGAGATTGTCTTGAGAGCACGTATAAGCTGTGAATGAGGAAGTCCGGAGACTGAAGGATGTTGGGGTAATAAGGGAAATATTCTTCCCGGATTGGCTGGCTAACACCGTAGTAGTGAAAAAGAAGAACGGCAAATGGAGGGTTTGCGTGGACTTCACCGACCTGAACCAGGCGTGCCCAAAAGATCCCTTCCCCGTGCCAAAAATTAATCAGCTGGTGGACGCCACGTATGGGCACCCGAGGATGAGCTTCCTAGACGCTTTTCAAGGGTATCACCAGATCGCCTTAGCGTCCGAGGATCAAAGAGAAAATGGCATTCATCTCCCCGAAGGCCAATTACCATTATACGAGGATGCCCTTCGGACTAAAGAACGCCGGGCCTACATACCAACAAATGATGACAAGGATGTTCCGAGACATGATAGAGTGTACGGTTGAAGTATACGTTGACGACATAGTGGTGAAGAGCAAGCAGGTAGCCCGGCATATGGAGGATCTTCAGGAAGTATTTAGGGTCCTTCGGCGGCACAAGTTGCGTCTCAATGCCGAGAAGTGTGCATTCGGTATAGGGGTGGAAAAATTCCTGGGTTATCTAATCACTAGCCGGGGAATTGAGGTCGACCCGGACCGGATTGAAGCTGTAAGGAGATTGAAGCCACCGAGCAGCCCAAAGGAAGTACAAGTGTTGACCGGGATGCTAGCCACCCTTAACCGATTCATCTCCAAATTCGCGGATCGCTGCCGACCGTTTTACCAGCTGTTGAAGAAGTGGACTAGATTTCGATGGAGTGAAGAGTGCGACAAAGCCTTTATGGATCTTAAGGATTATTTGGCGTGGGCACCTATGCTTACGGCGCCAGAACCGGGTAAGGATTTGTTCATGTATCTGGCAGTATCCGAACATGTCGTGAGCGCTGTGCTGCTAAGGGACAAAGGAATCCAGCAACCCGTCTACTACATCAGCAAGACTCTGGTTGATGCCGAGACAAGATACTTACCCCTGGAAAAACTTGTATTGGCCCTAATACACGTCACTAGGAAGCTGTCGCACTACTTTCAGGCTCGTACAGTATACGTCTTGACCGAGTATCCCTTACAGTCATTACTGAAAAGGTCAAACTTCACGGGCCGAATATCAAAATGGGGAACTAGACTTGGTTCGTTTGACATACGGTACAGACCACGAAGCTCGGTGAAAGGGCAGGTCCTTGCAGATTTCATCACCGAGTTTTCGCCAAAAGGGAATGTGGAGATAGTTTGCCGACTAGAGGTTCGCCCGTGGAAGGTGTTCGTGGACAGGGCGTCAAGTTGCACGGGGGCCGGTGCGGGGGTCGTCATAATCACCCCAGAAGGAATACGGTTGGAACACTCATTTAGGTTGTGTTTCAAGGCGTCCAACAATGAGGCAGAATACGAAGTTTTTTTTGGTTGGACTAAGGACGGTTTCTAGCTTGGGTGCTCGAGAGGTGGAGGTATACTCAAATTTGTGTCTAGTGGTTAATCAGGTGCAAGGCAGTTTCGAAGCCCGAGATCCCCGGATGAAAGCATACCTAGGACGAGTGAAACAGGCTATGTCTAGCTTCAGCATGATCAAGATATTCCAAGTAGCTCGGACCCAAAACAGACACGTCGACTCCCTGGCCACGCTGGCATCGTCGGTAGCCGAATAGACACCCCGGCTAATTAAAGTCGAGTTGGTTTCGGAGCCAAGCGTCAAGGTGTCGAATGGTTCGGAAAATGTGGGGATTGAAGTTGCAGTGTCAGAACCCTTGGGCCGAGCTGGATGGACCCCATCATTGACTTTCTGGCAAAAGACCGACTCCCAGGTGATGAAAAGGAGGGCAGCAAGTTACGTAGAATGGCTCCCCGGTATTGGCTGTCTGAAGACCGGACTTTGTACACGAAGATCGTACGGAGGACCGTACCTGTTGTGCTTACACCCAGAGAAGGTGGGCAAGCTTTTGGCAGAACTACATGATGGGGTGTGCGGCGGCCACGTGGGGGGACGTTCATTGGCACACCGGGCAATGACTCAAGGGTTTTGGTGGCCTCAAATGCAGAAGGACGCCGCCGAGTATGTACTTAGATGCGAACAGTGTCAGAAGCATGCCCCTTTGATCCATAAACCTGCCGGTCATTTGAACCTGATCAGCAGTCCTTGGCCTTTTGCGCAGTGGGGCCTGGATATCATCGGCCCATTCCCCTGTGCGACGGGAAATCGAAGATTCGTGCTTGTGGCCGTCGACTATTTCACCAAATGGGCGGAGGCAGAAGCTTTAGCCAATATACGGGACGTTGATGTGAAGAAATTCGTATGGAAGAATATAGTAACAAGNTATTTATCGGATCAGGGGAATAGGAGATGGACGTTTGTGTGATACAGGAAAGTAGCAATGTTAATACTGGGCCCTTTTCTTTGACAGGAGAGGAGACACCAAAAGATGTGAGAACTTCAACAGTGGTTTACGGAACAGAGAGAGAGAGAGGGAGGGTTAATGGAGTGGGAGGAAGACTCTGATTCTTATCTTAGGTTGGTAGGTTTTGTTAGCAATTAAATGAGACGGCGATGAGTGGGATTTTTAATTGAGGTGATGAGTTTTTATTGGACCAACTACATCACATTGCAACAATTTGTACCTTAATACATTACAGGTGGTGTATGTGGTCCCGAATTGGAGCAGCGTCCAAGGATGATGGATACATGATTTCCAATTAGCTTCTTAGATAAAAGACTAATTACTTTAACAAGGAAAAAAAAAAAAAAAAAACCATGTGAGGAATTTTATTTAGTAAGAAGAAAAGAAAAGAAAGGAGTGAATTACTCAACTCAATAAATTAATAAGACAAATAGATAGAAGAATTAAAATTTTAAGCTATTAAGTTAAAAAAGTAACGATTTAAACTCAGTTGCAATCACTAATATATATATATATATATATATAAAACTGAATCTTCTGAAACTCATACAATTTTACAATTTTTCACATTAGTACGACAATAATAATAATAATAATAAATAAAACTTTTCTAAAACCCAAAGGTCATGCTAACATTCTGCCTTCTTTTTCTCCAAAATGCATGCTCTGACTTCTCTCCTTCTACTAGCTCTCCCAACCTAACGCTCCTTCTCTACCAACTCCCCCAACGCTTGGACCCACGGTAAACTAATAAAGATTCCTCAGACCCATGGCAAAGCATCTAAAGACACCATACCCACCATACCCATAGATTCCTCAATCAAAACCCACCATACCCATAAATCAACAGAGATCTCCTTCCTCAAAACAGGGATCTCCTTTCTCAGACCCACGGAAAATCCTAATATTTTTTTTTAACCCAACTCTAAAAATCAACGCAAAATCACAAATATATATATATTTATATATGTATGTATATTTCTCCCCTTCCTCTCTTTTCTCTAATTTTTCCTCCTTCATCCTTACAAAACTTCTATGACTTACTTTGGACCGAACTGAAGAAGGGGACTATGTGCAGCAATCTTCAAAGTAACGTAATTTTTCTTTTTATCCTCAAAAAATTACAATATCACGCATCTGTAATTAACTCTGCCCATCTATGACTCTATTCTCAGTTTCTTCCTCTCTCTGCGTTCCAACTTCAAATTCACTAATCACTATGTTAAAGTTAAGTTTGATTTACTATTCTTTTTCCTTCTTTACTCATTAGATGTTTATGAAGCAGACAACTGGTCTGCATTGCCCCAATTTCCAATAGAACGTGCACCATGTGTGTGGTTCAAATTTGATGTTTTCATTAATTGAAGTGGTGGCTCGGTATGACTCCTCTTTCTTCTTTAATTCTTATTAAAATAATATATATTATACTACATAACATTTTATATATATAACTATTATTAAACTATTATACAACATATAATATATATATATATATACATAAATAGAAACACAACATGATTTTTTGGGCTAGGCAAAACAATTGATCATTTTTTTATGGTAATTGATTATTTGATTAGATTTTTCATATATTGAGATTTGTCTACTTTCTAGCAAATCTTTAATTTATTATTATTTTTTTATGAATGAATAATTTGTTATCCCCTTCTTTGTCACTCTTATATTTTTTTTCTCCTTTATTTTGATAGAAAAAAATTTTATTTTATGGTTTTTTATGTATTTTTTTGTAAATAATGATTTTCGTACATGAACCACCAAACTCTACATCTGTGATTGTATATTGTACGGCACTCTACGCCAGAGCCCATCTGGGCCTGAGGACCCAGTATGGGTGAATGGCCCGCAGACCTATAATGGACCACTTCAGAGTTTCTCAACGAATTGTCTGTCCCGTTCCTCGAGTATATATGAACAACCAACAGGTGCTCCGTCCGTTGCATGTTCGGCGGCTCCTCAAACAGTACCTCCGCCGAGGATACCCGCAGAATGGGAAAAACAAGTTCTCAGGCCACTTGCACCGCCTCCCACTACCACCTAACCACCCACTTATGAGTGATAGCATTAGACCACTTGGGGCACTAAACCTGAAAATAATCACAGCCACTCCACAAAGTTTGAGCTATAAATAGGAGGAACGCAAGGAAGAGGAGAGGTTGTTGAAGGTTGAGAAAAGAAGCCAAGTAGAGAGAAAGAGGGTGAGAAACAGACAGTAAAAAGGGGGAGCATTTCAGGCAGGATAAGAGAGAAAAGTGACCTCATTGGGTCTCAGTGTTGAGAACAACCTAGTGTAGGAAGCCCAAGCCCACCACACAAATAAGTTGTCAGCCAAAGTGAGTCCCAACCCAGCCTAATGGTCTCGCTTTCGGTGCGCACAATTGGCGCCGTCTGTGGGAAACTCCTACAAAGCCGTGGTTCCGACGAGACTCGCGTAAGAGGATGGCCGAGAGACATTCCGTAAGTGGTGCAGAAAGTGGTTCGACGAGATCTTCTCGGGGTTCTTCTTGGCGAGAACGGAGGCAAAAGCGGCTCGAAGATAGGAATCACGAACGGGATGAAGAGAGGTCCGGTCTCGGTGAGGGATCTTTCCAAACGCAGCGAACTGCATTAGTAGCGTCAGGGCACAGACAGCACGATGACAGAGACGAAGAGCTTGAACGGTTGCGTAGGTTGGTGAGAGATTTGGAACTGGAAGTAGAGAATATGCACTGTAGAAGGGACCGGGATAACCGGAGAGAAGGTCTGATTTCGGGATAATCATCAAGGGATAGGGCCCAATCAATCTAGATCCGGTCGTCGCCGCGAACGATCCCATTCACAGGAATCTCGTCGGCGAAGGGAACGTTCACGTTCGCGGGAAATACATTTTGTTTTGTTTCAAAAATTTATAGGAAGTAAATCTTATGATTCTTTAATATTTTTTGGCCTTTCAAAAGTTTTAACATCTATTTTTTCTTTTATATATATATTTATGGTAATACATCTTTCTATTGAATTTCTTAGTTGTGTAATTACACACACACACACAATCTAATTTGTAGGTTCTAAAGCTTTTGATTTCTTTCAATAGTTATAGCCATGGATTATTTTTTTGAATGTAACCCATTTTTCTTTTATATTTCTCTATTGTTTAGTCATATATATATATATATATATATTGTTTTGTTTCAATGATTTCTAAGCCATGAATCATATGATTTTTAAATATTTTTTGATCTTTCAGAATTTTTAATATCTAAAATTTCATCATTGAAAATAACAAAATCCATGCAAACATTAAGATAAAAGTTTTTTTTTTTTGAAAACGGTCTCTTCATTCATTCAGATAAATACAACAAATCATTAGACAGTGCATCAACAACTGGTGGAGGGGTTTCCTCCAACCAAATCATATCTTCCATTACATTTTTCGCATGCCTTGCAAGTCCGTGTGCCACTGTATTAGCACTTCGCTTCACGTGACTAAAAGAAACCCATCTAAGACCTGTTGCTAGCCACTGGACATCCTGCACAACGTGACCAAGCCGAGACAAGTCAGGCCCACCATGTGAGAGTGAGGCCATAACTGCTGCGTTGTCTCCCTCAATAACCAGCTCAGAAAATCCTGCATCAATTGCAAATTCTACTGCCTTTCTACAAGCCAACGTTTCCGCCTCCTCACTGTCCTCCACCAGTGGCCCTTTTGCAGACATAGCTGCCATGACCTCGCCTTTCCCATTCCGTATTATTGCTCCGATACCCGAGCAGTTCAACTCCTTAAAACTTGCAGCGTCAAAGTTCAGCTTGTAGACTGGATCCGTAGGTGCAACCCAGATGTTTGCATTCAATCTTGGCAGCTGAATATTCAACTGGTCTTGTGATTGTTGGAACTCACTAAGGAACTCCCGCGCCCTCTTGTTCAGCCATCTCGGATCCCTCATCTTTCCCCCATGAACTACAGTATTTCGTTGGTTCCAGATCAACCAAGCCTGAACCAGGAAAAGCTCGAACTCATCAGTGGTTAATCGGATCAACAGTTCATGAAATAACTGAAGGACATCGTGTTGCCCCGAGCTCCATTTCTGCAACTGAGTCAAGCTACCCGACCAAACATCCCTTGCAACGGCGCAATCCCACAGTGCATGAACCCCTGTTTCTGCCTCTCTTAAACAGAGGGTACACGTATCATCATCAATTACCCTCCGACGCCTGAGATTAGCGCGGGTTGGCAGGATATTCTGACAAGCACGCCATCCAAACACCTTAACTTTCTTAGGCACATTAAGGTTCCATAGTTTTGTCCACACCTGAACACCAATCGGACCAGTTGATGTTTCTGCCCACAATTCCATTTTCTGAAGTTGTCTTGCCACATAGTAGCCCGATTTGACCGAATAAACTCCTTTTTTTGTATGTAACCACATAACTACATCTGAGGTTCGTCTGTGGCTCAGGGGAATTCTGAGAATAGCATCAGCATGTTCCTCATGGAAATTTGCCCGTATCATTTCATTGCACCATACTTTCTGCTCCTGGTTAATAAGTTCCGCAACAAACCACCCACTCTCCTCCATGCTTGGTGGATGCAAGACTCCATTCGTTGGATGATTCGGGATCCACTTATCTGTGAACACTCTAATATTAGAACCATCTCCCACCCTCCAGCAACATCCAGATTTTAGGATTGGACTAGCTGCCATTATACTCTTCCACACATAAGAGCAATTAGGAGAAGCAGAAGCATCCAAAAAATGAGTCCGTGGGAAATACCTAGCTTTGAAGCACTTGACCATCAGAGATTCGTGCTGCTGCATTAGTCTCCAGCCTTGTTTTGCTAACATGGCAAGATTAAAGGAAGTTAGGTCTCTAAATCCCAAACCTCCCACCTTCTTAGCTTCGGTCAATTTGTTCCAGCTCTTCCAGTGAATTTTCCTCTCCTCTCCTTCTTGCCCCCACCAAAACTTGGCGCACATGGCGTCGAGTTCATCACATAGTTTCTTGGGTAATTGGAATACCCCCATGGAATACGTGGGGATAGATTGAGCCACAGCCTTTATTAGTACCTCTTTACCGCCCCTAGATAGCATTTTCCCCTTCCACCCTTGGAGCTTCTTCCATACTCTATCTTTCAGGTAAGCAAATGATTGGTATTTTGCTCGCCCCACCAATGTGGGCAAGCCCAAATACGTCTCAAACCGGTCAACCTCCTTTACTCTCAAAGAGTCTTTGATCCAACTCTTCTGCTCTAATGGTGTGTTACCACTAAAGTAGACAAAAGATTTCTCCAAATTAATACATTGGCCCGATGCATCAGCATATACTTGCAGTATCTGTGAAATCGCCTGGACTTCATTTTGAGTAGCTTGACAGAATATCAATGAGTCATCTGCAAACAAAAGATTAGTAATTCTTGGGGCACTCCTACAAATGGACACACCTCGGATTCGTCCCTACATTTCTGCTTTATGAAGCAAGGATGTGAATCCTTCTGTACATAAGAGAAATAGATATGGTGAAAGAGGGTCTCCTTGTCGAAGACCCCTAGAAGGAGTAATATGGCCATATGTTTTCCCATTTATTATGACAGAATAAGATGGTGTAGTAACACAACACATGACTCTATCCACCCAAACATCAGGAAATCCCAGTTTAACCATAATACCTTTTAGAAAGCTCCACTCAACCCGATCATAAGCCTTACTAACATCCAGTTTAAGAGCAAGAGACCCTTTTTTTCCTGTTTTCCTACCATGCATAGTATGTAATGTCTCATATGCAACCAACACATTATCAGTTATCAGACGACCAGGGACAAAGGCACTTTGTGTTGGAGATATAATCTGGGGTAGAATTTGTTTCAATCTATTGGCAAGGACTTTGGATATTATTTTATAAATGACATTACAAAGGCTAATGGGTCGAAAATCAGACATTTTTTCTGGGGATTTCACTTTGGGTATAAGAACAATATAAGTAGAATTTATCTCAGACACCATGTGACCAGAGTTTAAAAAATCTAACACTGCGTTAACCACCATATCACCAACAACATGCCAAAATTTCTGATAAAATAGAGCATTCATACCATCGGGTCCTGGAGCTTTTGTTGGTCCCATCTGGAACAATGCTGTTTTGACCTCGTCTTCACTGAATGTGCTAGATAAAATATACTGCATGTCTGGAGTGATTTTTGGGGAGACAGTGTTCAAACACTCCTCCACTCTCTCACATGAGCCTGCCTTGAACAAATTCTTAAAATACTCCACCGCCACCTCCGCTATACCATCTTCCTCTTCAACCCACACATCCTCTACATTTTTAATGCTTTGAATATGATTTCTCCATCTTCTTTGTGATGCTTTTGAATGGAAAAACTTCGTATTCTTGTCTCCATGTTTTAGCCAAGAAATTCTGGACCTCTGTGCCCAATAAATCTCTTGCTTAAGCAATAAATCATCAAGCTTTTTACTAGCCACCAAGAATTCTGCTTTACTCTCCTCCGTTAGCTCTGCCTCATTTAGCTTTTCAATCTGCCTTTGAAGCCTCTTTATTTCCTCAGATTGTGGATTAGTTTTAGAAGATCCCCATGCATGGAGTTCTGTTGCACAACTAGCCACTTTTTGCTTCACCAACTCCAATAGTGATGAACCGGCCCCACCACTTTCCCATGCCTGCTTTATCACATCTTCACAATCTTCATGCAAGAGCCAAGCTTCTTCAAATTGAAACCTTCTACTTCCTTTATGCCGTACCTTCTTTGAACCAAGAACCTGCAAAATAATGGGAAGGTGGTCTGATGCGTGAGAAGATAGATGGGTCACAGTGCTTCTTGGAAACTTTATTCTCCAATCTGTAGTTGCCGTGGCCCGATCCAATCTCTCTCTAGTGTTAGCATCTCCAGGCCTTTTATTATTCCATGTATATTGGTAACCTCGAAACCCCAAGTCTTCTAATTGACAGTTATCCAATGCCTCTCGAAACGCATCCAATTGGTGGTGGTTCGGTGGTCTCTTGCTTAGCTTCTCTGTGGAATTAAGAATTGCATTAAAATCGCCTATACACACCCACGGCCCTCCAACAATCTGCTTAAGCTGCCTTAGGAGTGCCCAAGACTTAACTTTCTCTCCTACTTCTGGCCAACCGTAAAAACCCGAAAGGAACCACACAAATCCATCCTCCTCAACCACCTTGGCCAGAATATGGTTAGCCGTGTAATTCACAACATCCAGCTGAATTTCCTTCTTCCATATTAATGCAAGTCCACCCCCTGTGTTAGGATACTTCACAATAAGCCGGTTAGGGAATGGTAAATCACCACAAAGTTCATCAAAACCCTCCTTATCCAATCTTGTTTCCATCAAAAAACACACCGTGGGAGCTTGATCCTTCACTATTTTGCGAAGGCTTCGAACTGTCCAAGGGTTCCCAAGCCCTTGGCAGTTCCAACTTAATAGTTTCATTGCTTCCGGCAAGGGTGACCCGCCACCCTCGCCGATATCTGGTCATCTTCTTTGTCATCTGCTGCCGTCTTACCTTTCTTCCCAATCTGTGTTTCATAACCCGTGTGGCTGTCTCTGTTTTCTGGTTCCGTAGCCTTTCTTTTCCCTACCACCAACAGAGGTTTTTTACTTACATTCTCACTTGGCCCATGAACCTTACGTTGTAACCTTACCCAAGTTGATTTGGGCTTGGTCACTTCAGGCCCATCATGCATGATGGTCTCCACGTGCTCCATATCAGCTTGTCCCTCCGATATTATTGCGCACCCATTACTCCCATTCACTCCATCCGTTTCGCACTCCTTCAAGATTCCCGTTGTTAACTTCCTATCAGTCATCAATTCCCTATTAACTCCTCCAATGATTTCCTTATCAGCTTCCACACCAGCATTTATTTCTGAGATACGTAACGCACTCTCAATAACGCTTCCAGAAATCCCGGTATTCTCATCAATGCGTTTCCCTGACACCTCGGGCTTCTTGGTAGGGCTTGTCTCCACCGCCGAGCCACTGGAATGGCCTGGCTGCCTGACTCCCTGGCCCTCTCCATTACCGGATTTCTTTTCTGCATATCGCTTCGTCGGTGATGTACTTCGTCCCCCTATCGCTTTAAGCCAGTCACCGTATTGATAGCTCAATTCTGAACCACTCTTTGTTGCAGTAAAGTGGTTAGCACAGTGCCGCAAATCGTGCCCCATTAGTCCACAGTAATGGCAAAATATAGGAAGTCGCTCGTACTTAAAATTGACCCATGAGCGTTCTCCGTCGGACCCTGCTATGAAACCACCTCTACGGAGTGGCTTGGAGATCGGCAATGCCACCTTTACTCTCATAAAATAGTTCGGGTCATCCTGCTTTCTCCTATTTTCAACCTCCACAACCTCTCCTAGTCTGCCTCCCACTTCCTTGGCTACTCGGGTTGAGACCATATCGAAGGGAGCTCCCCATATCTGGACCCAAAGGACAGCATGTTGGAGTTGGACATTTTCTGCTTTCATCCCTTTTTTCCACCGTGTGAGCAGCAACAGTTGGTTATCAAAAGACCATGGCCCACCCTTCAGTATACGCTCAATGTCAAACTCTGTATCAAACTTAAACTGAAATAGATTAGCACCCACTTCAACTATCTGCACCTTGTCTTCCAAACCCCAGGCTCTCCGTAGAGTGTTTTTCGCCGCTTTCTTATTAAATGGTTTGCACGTGAGAAGCTTGCCAATCAAGCTCATGGTGCAACTCTCAATCTCAATTCTACGGCCTTCATCTGAAATGGTTATCGTCTCTTCTTCATCAGCAGTCAGCTTCATATTCTCCAAACAGTTAATCACTTCCTCCACCATTACCTCCCAACAGCTATATTATTGTGAGAATGGTCAAAGAAAACAGTAAAGAAATGGTAAGAGTCAAAAGCCCTTAGGCCTAGCCAAGGGAGGGAGAACCTCGTTTGGAACGAGAGAGAATGCTCCTACGAAGAGAGGAGAGAGCTAGTGCAAGTGTTCAACACCTCAAAGTCGTGTCACCTTTAGTTAAAGATAAAAGTTAATGTTATATAAATATTAAAAATTTATAAATTAGAATAGCATTCCTGAATACGAATTTACTTTATGTGAATAAAATATAGGATATTGTTTTCTCTTAATGTTTAAATGTGCATTTTTATACGGTATTCCTGAGTAATTAATGTAAATCCATGCAATATATTAAAATCTCTATGTTATTTTACAAATTTTTTGTAAGTCATTGCACGTTCAAACAATGGCTTCTTCATCAAATTGTAACATAAATTAAAATCATACAAGAGCAAATCTTGCAATGGTATAGTTTTTTAATCAAACATAGAGATTGTGGGTCAAACAGGGACACTACTATCAGAATAGTTTGGCTAAAATTTGGGACACTACTATCTCATAGACGTGGCAAACGAGTGGGTCAGGTCAGGTCGGGTCAAACAGGTTGTGGGTCAAAATGGGTCATTTTAAGCAGGTTAAAAAACGGGTTGTGTTGGGGGTTGCATCGGGTTGACCTATTTTTTTACATGATTTTTTTTTTTTTTTTAAGAAATAATATGTATTTGCCATTTGGAAAGTCATGCAGCAAATTACTTAATGTAAATGCACCACTTTAAATTCCCCACTCATATAAAAAATGGGCTCAAATAAATAAATCAATACTTGTTCAATAATTTTAAAATTATACAAATCCAAACTTTACTAACCAAAACAAAATTGCACAAAAAATAAGTAAGAAAAATACACAAATTTCATTTTTACACAATATCAACATCCCAAAACATAAAACAAAATTACAAATGCCTTTTGGATAACTAATTTGACATAGAATAAAAACATATAAGAAATTTATAATCTTGAAAACTAATTTTATAATTAATTATCAATTGTGGTTGGCACTCTCTTTCAATTTGAGAATCTATATTAAAGTTTGATTGTTTATTTATTTATACATGATCTCTTTTATGAATATCATGTCATTGTTAAGTAACACACACTTTAGGAAATATCATAATTTATTTTGAAAAATCATTAATTTTGAATATGAATTGTTAAAAAATAAGCCTAAGCACTCATAATTTATGCTAATTTCATTGATACTTTGGCTTCACTCTTTTCACACTTATGAATGTTTTTCATACATGTCTATAATTTTAAATATATGTTTTTAACTCTATTGTAACAAGATTATCTTGGCACGTACTTTGTTATTTGATATCTAAAAATCTTTACTCATTACAAAATGCCTCAACTATAATGGTCCTAAGGTAGCAAAATTCTTTGTCCGGTAAGTTCCGCCCCGCACGAAAGGCGTAATGATCTGGGCACTATGTTGGAGAGAGACTCGGTGAATCAGAAAGACCCTATGAAGCTTCACTAATCAAAGAATATTGAAAAAGCTTTATCTTTTAATTCATTTGCATGCAGTTATGTAAAGTCTTAATTATTTCCTTAAGCTCACAACAAACAATTAAACTAATATTGTCTTAATTTTATTATTTTTTTACCCAAAAAAAAGTTTTAAAAAATGGTTTAAGTCATGGGTCTGGTTGGGAGGACTGGCAAAAAAAAAGGGTTGGGTTACTGCCAACCTATTTTTGCTTCAAGGTATAGACGATTGTTTATAATCCACCTGTGTAATTAGGTGGTCCTTTGTATGGACGGACGTAAATGTGTTGGATGACACCTTACAAGACTGTTATTTTATTCCTTAGGATAGCTGTCTACGTGGACGAGTTCCATGTATGGACAACCATAATGCCATGGATGGTTGATTATGGTCTTATGGGCGAAATAGACAATATTTTCCTATTCTGATTGAACCAAAAGACGAATATGTCTGGACGGACGGTCTCCTAAGACGAATGGTCTCCCTAGACGAGTGAGGCATTTATCTCTAGTGTTGAGTCATCGCTCTTTGGACGAATAAGTATTGATGGTGCATTATAAAATCCCGACTCCAAATTCGTCCGTTGAGGTCGTCCAAAGGGAAGAAGGACAAACAGCATAGATTGCAATGATATGCTTGTCCCTTTATGAGGTCGTCCATGAGAAGGACGACCTCCCTGCATTCTTGACACTTCTCCTTGTCTTCGCTTAGGACGGACTCCTCTTTTGTCTCTCACAACTAGCAAATTTGTTACTATAAGCAGTTTCCCATGACAGTTATAGAGAATATACCAAATAAGGTAACTTCCAAGGCAGTTATGGAAGTTACCTCCAAATCTTCCGAGTTTCTCAATGATAGGGACAGTTACTAAACGAGTAACTGTCCCCAAAACATATGCTATATAAGCATAAATCCACGAGAAGGTAAGAGAGAGACATTTTTTCCCTAAAAAGAAACACTTCTTTTTATTTGGAATTACAAACCCACTGACTTTACCACTGGAGGATTCTTGACTGGCCTCCACTGGTCCTCTCTGATTTTGTATTTGCTTTTTCAGGACTCAGCCTTCAAGATCATCAACGCCCTAGATTTTCAGCCTACTGATTTCCAAGGATTCATCAAGTATGATCGTCGATAGGTCATTCCCTATATGGATGAGCAAATGAAGAGTCCACTCTGGAAGAGTCTCATCTGGAAGAGCTAACATTTGTTAGATAAGGTCATTTGAGAGAGTTTCCCTTTTCAAGTAGAAGGTACCATGATCATCCATGCGGTTGGACGACTTACTTCAGGTGGTGGTGATGGAAGGCCGGCTTGGTAGACATGTTGGACAAGTTTATTGTAGAGTGGCAGGAAGTTTGCTTAAGGGGGTGAAAATATTATCCTTATCAGTACTCATATTTTTACATGCAACTCTTTTCCCCAGCAAATGAGGTAATCAGAGTTATGGTCAAAGGAAAGGTATCGGTTTTTCTGCCGTGCTGTTGTAAGCGATGTAGTGCTTCGCCCCCCAACAACCAATGTGGATCATACTCTGCAGGTAAGAGTTGGGGGGAAAATAAAGGCATAACATCTGTTTGTCCGAATTTTTTCATGTCTTTGGATACCATATAGTTGTAATTCAATGATTTTTCTTTTTTTTCTTTTTTCTTACTTTGCTTTTTGATGGACTTTGTTTCGAGTTTATATTTATATTTTCCAAACCTCTGGCTCGATCTATTAATTTGTTTGGGCGAGAGGAGAGTTTGGAGAAAGGGCAAACACACCTTTTAACATTATTATATCAAACTTGAAACATTCTTCTTAACATGACTTAATTAAGATTTTAACCCCAAACAGGAAAAATATGGACAATAATTTAAATTCATTTGCATGTATAAATTGTCTCATTTAACTGGACTTCATGAAGTTTAGTTCTAGGAAAATATATGTAATGTTTTCAAATTCTTTACCGAAATACTCTGATTGCTTCCTAACTAATTTTCTAACTTTAGTTCATGCTGTTTCTGATCCCAAAAAAAAGATTCATGCTTTTCTGGTTTAAAGGAATGGAGATGCTTGAACTCTCAATGAAAGGGTATCTTCAACTAATGTAACTTTGTGCTATTTTCCTCTCCAGGAAATTTCTTCAGCAAGTCTTGATGCTTCCAGTTTGAGTTCTGATCAAATTGTCACTATGCAATAAGAAGGTTGACTGATTACATTGATGATGCTATAACTCAGTATCTTTCATTTGGTGATCCCAAATTGTGTTGTGAGAAGCTTGAGAACTTGCTGACACAAGGTCTCCTTTATAAACAGTTAGAAGACACTCAAGGCAGGGAAGTAAAATCACAACCAACCATCAAGTTGCATCCCCTGCACTACCTCTGTCTAAATGCCTATACTACACTGGCTTCAGCATATAAAATCCGCGCAAGTGACTTGTTGGGTCTATATTCTGAAATGGATGAGCATCTGTTGGAAGCTCTGGACTTGAGCAGGACCAGTGCAGCATACTCATTATTGCTTGCAGGTGCTACTCACCATTTGTTTTGCTTTGAATCTTCTATAATTGCAAAAGTTGCAAATTTCTGGATAAGTACTGGGGACTCCTTATTAACTCTTTTTTAAAGTTCTGTATGGAGTGAGTTTGCAAAATGGGATCTGCCTTAGCGAACCCTCCTCTCTTGAAATGCATATGCCCTAAATGCTCACTAATGGATAAATTAAAAGCCATTCTATTTCATAGGGAAGCTCAAAATGCAGATTTTGAGGATATATCTAGTGAGTTCCTTGATTGTGTCACTATCATTACACAAAAGGTTTGGAGTTTTCTTAATCATGGTTGCTATTATTTCAGAGCATTTAAAGATCCCATTGACTTTAGCTGGCTTGGAACTTCAAAAATTTTCCAGCTTAAGGGATGTTCAACCTCATCTTTGCAGCACTGCTGAAGGACATGGTTACACCCTCCAAGGAAGAATGCATATCTTCCAGCTTGGTGTCCATTGCTTACAGTATGGAGGGTATTTATTTAGCAAGCATATGTTACGGTCGACATTCCCATTTGACGAGTCAGGTTCAAAATATTCTATACTGTGAAGAGTGTTTGATAAATGATTCGCCTGAAACAGATTGAGTTATGAATTAAAAGGAGTTTTATACTTTGTCCAGGAAGTTACTGATTAACTTGAGCTAGTTTTGTTTGATCTTTGTTTGCCCTTTTATCTAAGTCTTTCGTTGAAAGGTGTATGCATTGCCATGGAAGATTTCGTAAGAGTTTCTACAGTCTGCAAAGTGCAAACGTAGCAATGTGATTGTACGCGTATATAAATATGCCTGCTGATGCAGTTGATTGCGTGGACGGACTTGGACCCACAAACACTTGCAAAAAGAACACCAGAAGCTACGCCAGGGATTGTTGGCGGGGAACTTAATTAACTGATGCCCAAGTCAAATTACAGGCAAAAAAGAACTCTCATGAATTTGGCTCCTACCTGAAGCTTTTTGAATTCTTTGTAAATTGATCTCAACCATCCAAAGCATCTAGGAATTATTTGGACCATTAAATTAAAGCATGAAGCCCTATTTTTTCCTTTATTACCATACTTTATCACAATACCAAAAATAAAAATGCGGGCCTTTAGATTTAGAAAGGAAGACTTTCATATTGTTCTGACAAAAACCTAGTGGCCAGCCAGGCCATTTCTTCCTTTTATTTTTTTTGAACTTTGGATGCATAAAAAACCTACAATTAGAGTTTCTCTAAAGAATTTATTCGTAGTAGGTTCCAGAGACTTGAAAATTTATCTTATCTATCAAAAAAAAAGAAAAAGAAAATTGTTTGCGCTTTAAGAAAGTCTTTCAGTTAGTAGCACATCGGTGTTTTTGTCCTTAATTTTTTTGATTTGTGTTGTTCACATAAATTTTATAAAGATGGCATTTAGAGAAAATAAGTTTTAATGAGTCTTGAGAAAAATTTCTAGCCACCCACTTTGGGAAATTTTTTTTTGAGCCTTAAAACTCTTCTCTAAAGAATTCTTCAAGGGATGGTTTGAAGTTTCTTTCAAAGTTTTTAACTTGGTTTTCATATCAGACCAACATCATGTTGAGATAAGTAATAACATCAAATAGGATGGTAACTACATCAACTGATCGAAATATTATTCAAAAGCTAGTAAATCAACTGTTACAAGATTATTAATGTCAAGAGAAACAAACTCCACCTAGACTAAAGTAGAAAAGAAAACCTTTTTCTCCTAGCTGAGATATATGTTACAATATTACCTTGCCTTCAAGTGTGAGAGAAGGACCAACTTTGAAGAGAGTTTACAAAGGAAAAAATGTCTTAAACTAAATAACCCTAAGCAGAATTAAACATATCATCTTTTTGAAGAGAATTGATGACAACTTAAGAATACCCTTAGAAAATAGAATTACCAAGAACTACTTCCTACACAAACAGAAGAACTTCCTACACAAACAAAACATCTCTTCTAGCTGCTAGTAACTCTAGAACTTCTATCGAAGAGGGATAGGGAATTTTTTCTTAGAGAGAAGCCATGACTTCACCTCTTGAGTTTCAAATTATCACCCCAATTCTAGCTTCTTCAGATTCTTTAAAGACAACCAATCAAAGTTTGTTTTGAATGGCATGGATACAAATATCATGCACACTTTAAATCAGTCAACCAACAGAAATCATTTATCCACATAAATTAGATGTTCTAGTCTCCCATCATTTAGGCAGGAAATAAACATATCGTAATTTTATAGCCAGGAAAGGAAAGGAAAGGAACCAATGATATTAAAAAAAATGGAGAAAAACTCTGACAACTAAACTAGCAAATGAATTTAACAAGCAAAGATCAATTGCTTAAAACAGGAATGTAATACAAGATATCTCAAAAAGCCCTGCACCGGAAATCCTTAAAAAGTTAATACATATGATGATGCCAAAAATCGTCAGTGAGTTGTGCAATCTTCATGTGCTCTAGACAAAACCTACGAAACATAAACAAAGAAGACCCTACAGAGAACATCAGTGTGATGCCGGCCAAATACCCTTCGAATGTTAAGTTAGAGAGAATTTCTACAACTCTAGAATGCCAGAGTTGGGAAAAATTATGCCTACCTTGGTTTGTGAAGGATTTGAGGTTTTTATAGTAGCACAGAGTTGACCTTTGTTTCTTAATGGAGAAGGTATTTCCTTGTAGAGAAGATCCTCTTTAGTGCTTATATATCGTGGGATTCTGTCCTTGTAGGGATTCCTCTAATTACGGTTGAGCATAGAATGCAAGACATTTCTATATTAGGTTTCTTGGAGACCACTTAGGCCACGTAGGTGCCACATGACTTTGCCATCCGTCTCCTTTGCATCCGTCTGTCTCATTGGAGTCCGTCCACTACAAAGAATCCGTCCATCTTACTTGAGTCCATCCACTTCAAAGGGTCCGTCTGTCTCTCTGCCCTTCTGTCCAAGACACAATTCCCTTTACCAATTCTTTGACTGTTAGGCTATCTAGACCGTCTCTTTTGGCAACACCGTCGCTTCTAACTAACTTTGTTAATTGGATCTGTCTGCGGGATTTATCCCTATTACCCCCTCACTCTATGGGTCTGTCGCCTGGTATCCCAAACAGACACGTGGAGTGATGGTTTTACCTAGTTCTAGGGAGTCGTGTTTTGATTGACAAGGTAGTTGAGAGCCATAAATGCTGAGGGGACATGTGTCACAATTTAAGTGGTTTGCTACTCGGATCGAAGCATCTCTTCGTCTTCTGCGCTATTTCCTCTATATATATGTTGTTTCTCCCCTCCATTTCTAGTTTTTGCAACCATTTTCCAGTGTCAGAGCACCACCATCATTTGCAAGAATCTGTCACTCCGTCACCTCAATGCATTCGTTCACCACACCGTTTCCATCCCTTTTCTGCATTGTACACCTGTAAGTGCTCTCCGTCTTGTACGTATATTTTTTATTTTCTTATATCCTTTAAGTATTGTATGTCCGTTGCATATACAGACCTGTAGAGTCTTAGGAGTTTATCTGTCACTTATAAGTGTAATAGATGTCTAGTGAAGCATTAAGTGAACAATCGTGTGTCCACGAAGGAGCGGGCTACGATGAGGTGTACCCGTCAGGTCAAGATGACCTCAGCGCCTCTTATCCTAAAAGGGTTCTGTCTGCCAATTCACCTTCTGAGGAGAAGGATGAGGATTCAGGTGTGGACGGGTCAGAGAGTGATACAGATGGAGACTCAGATGGTGAGGAGAACTCTAAATCTTCTATTAGAACCGTTATTGGCCCTGATGGCCTTAGGAATTTCGTTTTTCCCCTTATGTGGACAGTGAACGATTTTAACTCGACCATTAAAAGAAAACACTTTGACACCTTACGAGAGAGATATCAAATTCCTGTCAACATCCCCATCCGTCTGCCTTTTAAGTTTGAAAAGCGCTACTACTGTGGTGCTGATGATGTTGAGGTGTATGAGCAAATGTTCAAGGCAGGATTTAGATTGCCTTTAAGTGCTCTCCACCGTCACTTACTCCAATACCTAGGACTAGTTGTCACCCAGATTGCTTCGAATGCTTGGAGAATCTTCCTTGGTGCGGAGGTGTTATACGAGGTTTTAAGTAAAGGGAGACATCAACTAACCGTGGAAGAGTTCTTCCATTGTTACCGCCCTTCTGAGATTGTCAAGTCTAGGGGCATTTATAGCTTCTTGCCAAGGAAATCGTCGCTCAGGCTAGTATACGAGACCCTTAACTCTAACCAGAACTGGAAGAACAGGTATTTCTTCATCCAAGGAGACAACTGGATGTGCCACCCTGACAAATGAGAGGACATGTCCTTTGTTGATAGAACTTGGGGTATAATGCCCCTATTTGGTAGGCGTCTGTTTGCTTAAATTTGCTCGTTTATTCATTTTGTCCATTATGCTTGTTTGTCTAACTGTCTCTCGTTGCAGCTCAAGACTATCCAGAGGTTGACCTTGAATAGTGGAGCTTTTTAGAGAAGATCTTTAAAATTTCACTACAATAGAGGACGTGGAAGAAGCTCGTCACCTTGGACACCCTACATTGGTACTATGAGGGTTTGGAGCCTACAGACGCTACCTGTCGTTACGATGCACAAGTGCACCAACGTTAGTCCGTCGTTTATTCCTTAATTTTTTGGTTCCTCAGTGATTTATGCCTAACTCTTTCTTCCCCTCCCGTCCCCTTTAGCACAGAAATGGAAGACGGTAAGAGGAAGGCTTTCATTTGTCTACAAGCCACTGCGCATGTAAAAAAACGGCAGGAGGAGGGTGTGCCCCCTACTGGAGGGATGGGTCCACTTAAGTGCCCCCTACTGGAGGGATGGGTCCACTTAAGCGGTTCATTAGAAGGAAGACGACTGACAAGGTTGATCGTCCTGCGAAGAAGCCAAAGGTAGTGATTGGTCCAACCGTTAGGGAGACACCTCCGACTACCAAGCTACCTCCTCCGCCTCGTTATAGGACTGGGAAAGGTATAATGATAGCCAAAGGTCCCATCGTTGAGTAACTCCCCCCTCCTCCGCGAGGACTCGCGATATGCCTTCGGGCAACTTTCGTCCATCATCAAGGACGATGATTATGAAGACTTGGGCAACCATGCAACTGAGGCCATGGGGGAGACGGGCCTTTTCAGCTTGGCTTAGGTGTGTAACCATCCTCTTTATCTTCCGTCTCTCAGTTACTCTTATCTCTAACCTTGGTTTGATTCTTGCAGAAGGTGCTAATAATGAAGGGCTTGATGCACAGTTGCATGGCTCGAGAGAAGTTAGTTGATCGTTTGAAGGAAAAGGCTAAGGCTGCGGAGATGGTGTTGCATGAGCTTTAGGCTTGGAGGGAGGTGCAGATTAAGAAGGTCAACATGACGAAGAAGGCCTTAGAGGAGTTGGAGGGTCATGACAAGGCGCTGAAAAAGGTGCTTCAAGACAAGGAAGGAGAGATCTCTTCTTTAAGGAAGCAAGTCTTTCGGGCTAAGGAAGATGGGAAAACGGAGTTTCGTAACTCCGACTGCTTCCTTTATAAGCTCGGTGACTACTATGTTGATGGTTTTAATGAGTGCCTTCGTCAGGTCAAGGCTCTCTTCCCCAACCTGGACGTGTCTCAGATCTCCTTAAACGCCGTGGCCCAGACACCAGCTAGATCCGTCAAGCCTGAAGGTACCGACAAGCTATTTGAGGCTGACCCCACTCTTGACAGGATGAATAGGTTAAATCCTTCAAGCTTGAAGGTACCGACAAGCTATTTGAGGGTGACGGAGAAGTTGCTCTATAGGATGAATAGGTTAAATTCATCGATGATGAGAACTGTCCTCTTAAGGAGGCCAAGACAGCTGATAATGAGAAGGTATGGACGATGAGGCCCCCGTTGACCAGCCTTAGCTTTTAAAACATGTTTTTTCTTTTCCCTTCTTTTTTGTTACTTCTATTTGTAGAAATCCTTGTGAGAACAATATTTGTGAAATTTTTTAATGTTGCCCACTGTTCTTGGATGTAAACATTTTGCCTTCCATGGGCTTTTATCTATTATCTTTTTTTTTTTTTTTAAATATCCTAGACCAACATCATGTTGAGATAAGTAATAACATCAAATAGGATGGTAACTACATCAACTGATCGAAATATTATTCAAAAGCTAGTAAATCAACTGTTACAAGATTATTAATGTCAAGAGAAACAAACTCCACCTAGACTAAAGTAGAAAAGAAAACCTTGTTCTCCTAGCTGAGATATATGTTACAATATTACCTTGCCTTCAAGTGTGAGAGAAGGACCAACTTTGAAGAGAGTTTACAAAAGAAAAAATGTCTTAAACTAAATAACCCTAAGCAGAATTAAACATATCATCTTTTTGAAGAGAATTGATGACAACTTAAGAATACCCTTAGAAAATAGAATTACCAAGACCTACTTCCTACACAAACAGAAGAACTTCCTACACAAACAAAACATCTCTTCTAGCTGCTAGTAACTCTAGAACTTCTATCGAAGAGGGATAGGGAATTTTTTCTTAGAGAGAAGCCATGACTTCACCTCTTGAGTTTCAAATTATCACCCCAATTCTAGCTTCTTCAGATTCTTCAAAGACAACCATCAAAGTTTGTTTTGAATGGCATGGATACAAATATCATGCACACTTTAAATCAGTCAACCAACAGAAATCATTTATCCACATAAATTAGATGTTCCAGTCTCCCATCATTTAGGCAGGAAATAAACATATCGTAATTTTATAGCAAGGAAAGGAAAGGAAAGGAAAGGAACCAATGATATTAAAAAAAAAATGGAGAAAAACTTTGACAACTAAACTAGCAAATGAATTTAACAAGCAAAGATCAATTGCTTAAAACAGGAATGTAATACAAGATATCTCAAAAAGCCCTGCACCGGAAATCCTTAAAAAGTTAATACATATGATGATGCCAAAAATCGTCAGTGAGTTGTGCAATCTTTATGTGCTCTAGACAAAACCTGCGAAACATAAACAAAGAAGACCCTACAGAGAACATCGGTGTGGTGCCGGCCAAATATCCTTCGAATGTTAAGTTAGAGAGAATTTCTACAACTCTAGAATGCCAGAGTTGGGAAAAATTATGCCTACCTTGGTTTGTGAAGGATTTGAGGTTTTTATAGTAGCACAGAGCTGACCTTTGTTTCTTGATGGAGAAGGTATTTCCTTGTAGAGAAGATCCTCTTTAGTGCTTATGTATTGTGGGATTCTGTCCTTGTAGGGATTCCTCTAATTACGGTTGAGCATAGAATGCAAGACATTTCTATATTAGGTTTCTTGGAGACCACTTAGGCCACGTAGGTGCCACATGACTTTGCCACCCGTCTCCCTTGCATCCGTCTGTCTCATTGGAGTCCGTCCACTACAAAGAATCCGTCCATCTTACTTGAGTCCATCCACTTCAAAGGGTCCGTCTATCTCTCTGCCCTTCTGTCCAAGACACAATTCCCTTTACCAATTCTTTGACTGTTAGGCTATCTAGACCGTCTCTTTTGGCAACACCGTCGCTTCTAACTAACTCTGTTAATTGGATCTGTTTGCGGGATTTATCCCTATTACCCCCTCACTCTATGGGTTTGTCGCCTGGTATCCCAAATAGACACGTGGAGTGATGGTTTTACCTAGTTCTAGGGAGTCGTGTTTTGATTGACAAGGTAGTTGAGAGCCATAAATGCTGAGGGGACATGTGTCACAATTTAAGTGGTTGGCTACTCTGATCGAAGCATCTCTTCGTCTTCTGCGCTATTTCCTCTATATATATGTTGCTTCTCCCCTCCATTTCTAGTTTTTGCAACCATTTTCCAGTGTCAGAGCGCCACCATCATTTGCAAGAATCTGTCACTCCGTCACCTCAATGCGTTCGTTCACCACACCGTTTCCATCCCTTGTCTACATTGTACACCTGTAAGTGCTCTCCGTCCTGTACATATATTTTTCATTTTCTTATATCCTTTAAGTATTGTATGTCCGTTGCATATACAGACCTGTAGAGTCTTAGGAGTTTATCTGTCACTTATAGGTGTAATAGATGTCTAGTGAAGCATTAAGTGAACAATCGTGTGTCCACAAAGGAGCGGGCTACGATGAGGTGTACCCGTCAGGTCAAGATGACCTCAGCGCCTCTTATCCTAAAAGGGTTCTGTCTGCCAATTCACCTTCCGAGGAGAAGGATGAGGATTCAGGTGTGGACGGGTCAGAGAGTGATACAGATGGAGACTCAGATGGTGAGGAGAACTTTAAATCTTCTATTAGAACCGTTATTGGCCCTGATGGCCTTAGGAATTTCGTTTTTCCCCTTATGTGGACAGTCAACGATTTTAACTCGACCATTAAAAGAAAACACTTTGACACCTTACGAGAGAGATATCAGATTCCTATCAACATCCCCATCCGTCTGCCTTTTAAGTTTGAAAAGCGCTACTACGGTGGTGCTGATGATGTTGAGGTGTATGAGCAAATGTTCAAGGCAGGATTTAGACTGCCTTTAAGTGCTCTCCACCGTCGCTTACTCCAATACCTAGGACTAGTCGTCACCCAGATTGCTTCGAATGCTTGGAGAATCTTCCTTGGTGCGGAGGTGTTATACGAGGTTCTAAGTAAAGGGAGACATCAACTAACCGTGGAAGAGTTCTTCCATTGTTACCGCCCTTCTGAGATTGTCAAGTCTAGGGGCATTTATAGCTTCTTGCTAAGGAAATCGTCACTCAGGCTAGTGTACGAGACCCTTGACTCTAACCAGAACTGGAAGAACAGGTATTTCTTCATCCAAGGAGACAATTGGATGTGCCACCCTGACGAATGAGAGGACATGCCCTTTGTTGATAGAACTTGGGGTATAATGCCCCCATTTGGTAGGCGTCCGTTTGCTTAAATTTGCTCGTTTATTCATTTTGTCCATTATGCTTGTTTGTCTAACTGTCTCTTGTTGCAGCTCAAGACTATCCAGAGGTTGACCTTGAATAGTGGAGCTTTTTAGAGAAGATCTTCAAAATTTCACTACAATAGAGGATGTGGAAGAAGCTCGTCACCTTGGACACCCTACATTGGTACTATGAGGGTCTGGAGCCTACAGACGCTACCTGTCGTTACGATGCACAAGTGCACCAACGTTAGTCCGTCGTTTATTCCTTAATTTTTTGGTTCCTCAGTGATTTATGCCTAACTCTTTCTTCCCGTCCCGTCCCCTTTAGCACAGAAATGGAAGACGGTAAGAGGAAGGCTTTCATTCGTCTACAAGCCACCGCGCATGTGAAAAAACGACAGGAGGAGGGTGTGCCCCCTACTGGAGGGATGGGTCCACTTAAGCGATTCATTAGAAGGAAGACAACTGACAAGGTTGATCGTCCTGCAAAGAAGCCAAAGGTAGTGATTGGTCCAACCGTTAGGGAGACACCTCCGACTACCAAGCTACCTTCTCCGCCTCGTTATAGGACTGGGAAAGGTATAATGATAGCCAAAGGTCCCATCGTTGAGTAACTCCCCCTTCCTCCGCGAGGACTCGCGATATGCCTTCGGGCAACTTTCGTCCATCATCAAGGACGATGATTATGAAGACTTGGGCAACCATGCAACTGAGGCCATGGGGGAGACGGGCCTTTTCAGCTTGGCTTAGGTGTGTAACTGTCCTCTTTATCTTCCGTCTCTCAATTACTCTTATCTCTAACCTTGGTTTGATTCTTGCAGAAGGTGCTAATGATGAAGGGCTTGATGGACCATTGCATGGCTCGAGAGAAGTTAGTTGATCGTTTGAAGGAAAAGGCTAAGGCTGCAGAGATGGTGCTGCATGAGCTTTAGGCTTGGAGGGAGGTGCAGATTAAGAAGCTCAACATGACGAAGAAGGCCTTAGAGGAGTTGGAGGGTCATGACAAGGCGCTAAAAAAGGTGCTTCAAGACAAGGAAGGAGAGATCTCTTCGTTAAGGAAGCAAGTCTTTCGGGCTAAGGAAGATGGGAAAACGGAGTTTCGTAACTCCGACTGCTTCCTTTATAAGCTCGGTGACTACTATGTTGATGGTTTTAATGAGTGCCTCCGTCAGGTCAAGGCTCTCTTCCCCAACCTGGACGTGTCTCAGATCTCCTTGAACGCCGTGGCCCAGACACCAGCCAGATCTGTCGAGCCTAAAGGTATCGACAAGCTATTTGAGGCTGACCCCACTCTTGACAAGATGAATAGGTTAAATCCTTCAAGCTTGAAGGTACCGACAAGCTATTTGAGGGTGACGGAGAAGTTGCTCTATAGGATGAATAGGTTAAATCCATCGATGATGAGAACTGTCCTCTTAAGGAGGCCAAGACAGCTGATAATGAGAAGGTATGGACGAGGAGGCCCCCGTTGACCAGCCTTAGCTTTTAAAACATGTTTTTTTTCTTTTTCCTTCTTTTTTGTTACTTCTATTTGTAGAAATCCTTGTGAGAACAATATTTGTGAAATTTTTTAATGTTGCCCACTGTTCTTGGATGTAAACATTTTGCCTTCAATGGGCTTTTATCTATTATCTTTTTTTTTTTTAATATCCGTCGCTTACATTTTTACTTACTTGTTTGAACATGCATTTGCCATTATATTTCAATGCACTTTTCCGTCCATGTTAACGTCAGGTGGGATCAAACACACCTGTCTATTCCCTTTTGGGATTTGACATGCGTAGCACAATTTTTACTCGTCCATTCTATAGACTTAGGGATGTTGGGTTCAGACCCTTTGTATCTTCTATTCGTCTATAAACCTAGCAACTTTTGGATGTTGGTTCATATCCGTCCATTGGGGGGACTTATCACATGAGTCGAGGTCTATTCACCCTATGGACTTAGTAAATTTTTGGATACCAGTTGTACCTGTTCGTTATATGGGCTAAAAAGTTTCAAGGCATCCCTTGGGATGTATTCGTCCACTTAAGGACTAACAAATTTTAAGGCATCCCTTGGGATGCGTCCGTCCACTTAAGGACTTTAATAAATTTCAAGGTATCCCTTGGGATGCGTCTGTCCACTTAAGGACTTAAACAAATTTCAAAATATCCCTTGAGATGTGTCCGTCCACTTAAGGACTTAAATAAATTGCAAGGCACCCCTTGGGATGTGTTTGTCCACTTAAGGACTTAACTAAATGTCAAGGCACCCCTTGGGATACATCCGTCTACTTAAGGACTTAAATAAATTGCAAGGCACCCCTTGGGATGCATCCATCCACTTAAGGACTTAGTTGTAGATGCGGTTTTGTAGAAATGTATATACGCGTACGGTATATCTGAATAACTCCTCTTATTATGATAAATACGTGCATAAGTCAAAAACTGTTCTTGAAAAAATGAAAAGCTGCCCTTTGGGCTTAAAAAGTATTGTAGATAATAAAAAACTAGAAAGAAATAAGCTGGAAATGAGGAGTGGTGGTCTGTATGCCATCGTCTACTGGTAGTATTTCTTTAGGTGCTCGGTGTTCCACGGATGATGCAACTTCTGTCTGTCAAGTGTCTCTAGGTGATAGGTGTCCTTCCTCTGCCACGAAGTGATTCTATAGGGTCCTTCCCAAAAGGATTTTTTATGGCGTCCGTCACCTTCCTTAGGACAAGGTCTCCAACTTAAAAATCCCTGTGTTTGATTCTGGAGTTGTAGTGCTTGGCCATGAGGTTCTGGTATCGTGCTAACCTTTGTTCAGTTGTTACTCTGACCTCGTCCACTAGGTCAAACTGTAGGTGCATGGCATCGTTGTTCCTACTCTCATCATGATTCTCCACCTTGTAGCTTGTGAGTCCGACCTTAGTTGGGATAACGGCTTCGCTCCCATATGCTAGTCGAAATAGTGCTCTCCTGTAAATGTTCTGGCTATCGTTCTGTATGCCTATAGTACATTTGGCAGCTCGTTTGGCCATATACCCTTTGCTCCCTCGAGCCGTCTTGATGATTTTGAGCAAGGATCGGTTTGTGACTTTAACTTGCCCATTGGCCTAAGGGTGGGTGGGTGAGGAGTAGTGATTCTTGATCCCCAATTGTGAGCAAAAATCCCTAAAAGACTTGTTGTCGAATTGCTTTCCGTTGTCAGAGACCAAGACTCTAGGAATCTCGTACTTTCAAATGATGTTTCTCCAGACAAAGCTTCGTACGTTTTTCTCTATGATGGTGGCTAGTGCTTTAGCTTCTACCCATTTGGTAAAGTAATCTATACTGACCACTAGGAACTTCAGCTATCTTGCCGTCGTCGAGAATGGGCCCAAGATGTCTAACCCCCATTAAGCAAAAGGCCATGGAGCTGTTATCGAAGTGAGCTCTTCTGTTGGCTATCTGATGATGCTACTGAACCTCTAACACTTGTCACAAGCTTTAACTTAGGCTTGGACATCCTTCTGCATGGTAAGCCAATAGTACCATACCCGAATCAGCTTATGCACTAGTGACTGTGACCCCAAATAGTTCCCGTAGATCCCTTCGTGAACTTCCCTTATGACATAATCTGCTTCCTCGAGGCTTAAGCATTTAAGGTACGGTTTAGAGAAGCCTCTTTTGTACAAGGCATCCTTTATTAGGACGAATCGTGTCGCCTGAACCTTCAACCTCCTTGCGGCCTCCTTACCGTCAGGTAGTGTGTCGTCTTTCAAGTATGAAACTATCGATGTGGTCCAGTTGCTATTCGAGCTTATTTCCTACACGCCGACGCCATCTATTAAAGGTGAAAGCTGAACAAAAGAAAGTACCTTACTGGGGATGAGTATGTGTTCTACTGATGCGGCTTTGGCAAGACGGTCGGCTTGCTCGTTCTTTTCCCTTGGGATTTGAACAAACTTGGCCTGAAGGTCGCCCACCCGTTTTCTTACTTGCTCCAGGTATTTCTTCATCCGTTCACCTTTGCATTTGTAGTCACCATTCACCTGACTTGTGACCACCAGAGAGTCACAATAAACAACCATACTTGTGGCCCCTGTTACTTTGGCAAGATCCAGTCTTGCCACTAAAGCTTCGTACTTTGCCTCATTGTTAGTCGTAGGGAAGTCGAGACGAACCATGCATTTGATCTCATCCCCTCTGGAGAGTGGGGTACTACCAGCTTGCCTGTTGGATGATCCGTCCGTGTGGATAATCCACTGAGGATGCTCTTCTGCTCCCTGGACTTCCATTTTTGTGATTCTGCAATGAAGTTAGCGACCACCTGTTCCTTCATGGCAGTGCGTGGGCGGTATTGAACGTCAAATTCGCTCATCTCAATTACCTATAACACCATCCATCCAGCGGCTTCAAGATTACATATTACTCTTTATAGAGGTTTGTCTGTCAGAACAACCACAGTGTGGGCTTGGAAATATGGTTTGAGCTTGCGAGTTGCTGTCACAAAGGCGAACTAGCTTCTCCATTGGAGGATACTTCTCCTCTGCGCCTCGGAGTGCCCGGCTAGTGTAGTATACAAGTTTTTGCACCCTGTCTTCTTCTCTAATTAAGGCTGCACTGACAGTAGCTGGGGAAACGACCAGGTAAAGAAATAGCTCCTCCCCAAGTTTGGAAGGACTTAGCAACGGTGGGGAAGAGAGGTATGCTTTTAGGTCCTCGAATGCTTGTTGACACTCGGCCGTCCCCTCGGAGGACTTCTTCAACGTGCGAAAGAAAGACAAGCATTTATCCGTTGCCCTTGACACAAACTTGTTCAGTGTCGCTACCTTACCGTTGAGGCTTTGCACTTCTTTTATGTTCCTAGATGGTGCCATCTCCATTATTGTCCAGATCTTGTCTAGGTTGACTTTAATGCCTCTCTAATACACCATAAACCCCAGGAATTTTCCAACCATTGCCCTAAATGCACATTTGCTTGGATTGAGCTTCATGTTATAAGAGTGGAGGGTATTGAAGGTCTCTTTGAGGTCATCCAAATGGCTGTCTTCCTGTTGATTTTTTACTAGCATGTCGTCCACGTAGAATTGAACATTCCTCTCAATCTGATGTGCAAACATTTTGTTTATGAGCCCTTGATACGTTACACCCATGTTCTTGAGATCGAACGACATCACTTTGTAGCAGAAAAGGCCTTGGCTGGTGACGAACAAAGTTTTCTCCTGATCAACCTCATCCAACTTGATTTGGTTGTAACTTGAAGAAGCATCAATGAAACTCAGCAACTGATGTCTTGTTGTTGAGTCTATCAAGACGTCGATCCGCAGGAGTGGGTAGCTATCTTTAGGGCACGCCTTATTTAAGTCCGTGAAGTCTACACACATCCTCCTTTTTTTGTTGGCTTTTTTAACCATCACTACATTGGCCAGCCAGTCGGGATAGTATAGTTCTCTTATAAATTCTGCCTCCTGCAAATTGCGAATTTCTTCCGCTATAGCCTTATGTCGCTTTTGGGCAAATACTCTCTTCTTTTGTCAGATAGGGGGGAATAAGGGTGATACGTTCAACCTGTGAACCATAACTGAGGGGTCGATCCCAGGCATGTCTTCATGGCTCCAGGCAAAGACATCCTGGTTCTCTCTTAGGAACGTTGTGAGTGCTTAACGAACTGGTGGACTGGCGAGGGTGTCGATCCTGGTTGTTCGCTTAAGTTTGGAGTTATCAAGAAGTATCTCCTCCAACCTTTCAACGGGCTCTACAACCGTCCTTTACTCTTCTATGCTCATGGTTTGTAAGTGGTCGTCCATCTCTAACTTCACTATGTAGCACTCGCGTGCTGCCACTTGGTCTCCATGGCCTTCCATAAGTTAAGGGTAGGCCGACCCAGTATGGCATTGTAAGCAGATGAACAATCGACGGCAACAAATGTAACATCTTTAGTACTTTGTTGAGGGTGATCACCGACTGTTGCGAGTAATGTAACTTCACCGACAGGGTATACTTTCGTTCCTCCAAACCCAACGAGTGGTGCATTGGTCGATACGAGCCGTTTTCTCTCGATTCTCATCTGTTGGAATGCTAGGTAATAGAGGATATCAGCAGAACTTCCATTATCAACTAGGACTTGGTAAGCGTTGTAGTCTCCTACCTGTATGCCAACAACGAATGCATCGTCGTGGGGGTGGTGGAGAAGTTGAGCATCTTCCTCTGAGAACCCAATTATGGGGTTGTCAACTAGTGCCATCTTTGGAATGAAACCCGTCAACTGGACATTCTGAACCATCCTAAGGTAAGTATTACGTGCCTTCCTGGACAAACTAGATGCTGTGGTGCCCCCTATAATCATCCTTATGTCCCTTAAAGGTGGCTTGGGGTGCTCGCCCTCCCTTCTAGCCACCTATTCCTACGGTGCGTCCATCATTTCTTTATTGACGAATCGTTGTAGTTTCCCCTGTCTAATAAGGGCCTCAATTTGTAGTTTCAAGTCATAGCATTCAGATGTGTCGTGACCGTGATCCCGATGAAAGGTGGCAATACTTGTCTCTGGATCTCTTACTGGGATCTCCCTTTAACTTGCCAGGCCACGTCAAGGCCGTTTTGTCCTTGATCTGCATCAGGACTTGATCAATCGGGATAGTCATCAAGGTGAAGATTGCGAACCTTCAAGTTGGGGGTTTGGAGCGCCTACCTCCCGTCGGTCTCCGGTTCTAGTCATCTTCC
The DNA here is from genome assembly GCF_002906115.3 of Quercus suber. Lineage (NCBI taxonomy): Eukaryota > Viridiplantae > Streptophyta > Magnoliopsida > Fagales > Fagaceae > Quercus > Quercus suber. The sequence goes on along the minus strand of NW_027069623.1, from coordinate 676,903 downwards.
GTCCTTTGTCTTGCTGTGCATCTTCTTGCCTTTTCCTCTTCTTGGGGTTTTTCCTCTCAGGCCAGTAGCACGTCCTCTGCGTTCATGTACTTAATGGCTTAATAAAGCACATTTGACATGGTCTTTGGGTCGTTTTTGTATAAAGAGAACAAAAACTTCTCCTTCTGTAATCCATTGGTGAACTCAACAACAAGTATCTTGTCATCAGCTTCGTCTATTGACAGGGCTTCTTTGTTGAGGCATGTTATGTAAGACCTTCGTGTCTCGTTCTCTTGTTGCTTGATACTTATCAGGCATGCTGTGGACTTCTTACACCTATGCCCCCTGATAAAGTGCGATGCAAACTGCGCACTTAGCTCTTTGAAGGTACTAATGGAGTTGGGCATCAACCTGCTGAACCATACCCTTGCGGGACCCTTCAGCGTAGTTGGAAAAGTTCGGCACATTATCTCATCCGCAACACCTTGTCAGTGCATGAGGGTTTTGAATGACTTAAGGTGATCCAAGGGATCCTTAGACCCATCATAGGCTTCTATCTGCGGCATACGAAACTTTGGTGGATGGGGGAATGAAGTGATGGGTGTAGTAAAGGGCGAGTTCGTCCGGCGGACCAGTTTGTCGAGGTCACCCGTCCCCTGAGAGCATTCATCATGAAGTCCATCATCTCCTTCATTATCTGCATCTTTGCAACCATGTACGGTGGTGCCATATCTGTGACGAATGGATGGTTAGTGTCTTGTCGCTTTTGTCTGCTGGGGGCGTTGCTGCCCTTTGGTCCTTCTTGGTCCTTCCTTTCAGCACTGGTACCCTCTTACTCATCTCCGTGATTGTTGGGTCTCGTGTTCCTTTGGCGCAATTGTTCTTCCAGGTCGTGGTTTTGCTTAGTAAGACGTTCTACGGCTGTAGCGAGAGTCTATGCCTGTCTTTCGAAGGCAGTAGTGTATGGTTCATCTCCTTGGTTGTTGTTGGTTGCCATCGAGCGAGTGAGTACCATACAACTCTTTGTATGGGAAATGGTCGTATGGTTGCTATTATTTACTCTTTCCCACAGACGGCGCCAACTGATGATGCCAAAAATTGTTAGTGAGTTGCGTAGTCCTCACGTGTTCTAGAAAAAACTTGCGAAACAGAAACAAAGAATACCCTACAGAGAACACTAGTGTAGTGCCAGCCAAATACCTTCCGAAAGTTAAGTTAGAGAGAATTTCTACAGCTCTAGAGTGCCAAAACTGAGAAAAATTGCGCGTACCTTGGTTTGTGAGGGATTTGAGGTTTTTATAGTAGCATAAAGCTGACCTCTATTTCTTGATGGAGAAGGTATTTCCTTGTAAAGAAGATCCTCTTCAGTGCTTATATATTGTGGGATTTTTTTCCTTGTAAGGATTCCTTTGATTATGGTTGAGCGTAGAATGCAAGACATTTCCATATTAGGTTTCTTGGAGACCACTTAGGCCATGTAGGTGCCATGTGGCTTTGCCACCCATCTCCCTTGCGTCCGTCCGTCTCATTGGAGTTCATCCACTACAAAGAATCCGTCCATCTTACTTGAGTCCGTCCACTTCAAAGAGTCCGTCCGTCTCTCTGCCCTTTTGTCCAAGACACGATTCCCTCTACCAGTTCTTTGACTATTAGGCTATCTAGATCATCTCTTTTGGCAACATCGTCGCTTTTGACTAACTTTGTTGATTGGATCCGTTTGCATTGGGATTTATCCATATCATTATAATTTTTCAAATTGGTTGATTTGAACAACAAAGAGAAAGTGAAAGAAAACAAAATCGTATCCCATTCAACAATTGGTGGTAAAATTAGAGTTTTGTTCCTTACATTTAACAATATTTTGACCTTTAAAAAATAAAAAGAAAATTTATTTATTTAATTTTTTAATTTCATACCAATAAATTGGGGTACTATTGAATGACACAGGAAAGAAAGAAATATCCATCATAAATGAACATACTATGTTTTCCTTCTATAAATTGCACTCACATGATTCCTTAAAAAAAAAAAAATTGCACTTACATTCTTAGATTTTCTTCTTCCTTACTCACTCACTCCTTTGACTAACATGAGGTGGCAAGCACTGCAGAGCCTTGACGTCGTTACCATGTCCTACGTGGCGATCAACTACCTCCGCCTCATATCGCCGATGTGGCATGGCGCGCGCGTCTTCAGCCAATACTGTGATCTCTACTGGCTCATGATTGTGTAGATTATCTATGTTGTTTTTGTTTATTATTAGCACTGGGCCGTATAGTTGGTCCCAACTCCCAATCAGTGCCTACGTGGGCAGCTCATTAAAAAACCCTCAACTCCAAGATCTTATTTAAGCATCTTATTCTAGACATAAATGTGTAAAGAGTAAAATGTTGCCTCCTCTGTTTAGGATTGATTTTGACGAAGTCTTCAGTTAGTTAGTATAGTTTCAAAATTAACCCACCAAAACAAAGCAATTGAATGGCATGACTATAAATATCATGCACATTTTAAACCAGTCAGCCAATTGAGACCATTTATCCACATAATAAATCTGGATGTTGTAGTCTCCCAATCATAATCTTATGGCAGGAAAAGGAAAGGAACCATTAATAATAAAAAGAATGAAAGAGAAAAAAATTCCTAACAACTAAACTAGCAAATGTATTTCACATTTAAAGATCAAGGGATTAAAACATGAATGTAAAACAAACCCTCCAATTTCCCTATCTCCCAGTCACTTTGAACTAGAAATCCTTAGAAACTTTTCCTCTTTTTACTACCTCAAAGGAAAAACCATGAAACATGGAGAGAGAGAGGCACAACAATATATGTATAATTTTGAAGTTTGAACAACAAAGGAGATATAAAGAAAACAAAAGTCATATTAGATTTCACAATTGGTAGTGAAATTAGAGCTTTGTTCCTTACCTATAATAGTATTTAAAAATATATATATATATATACATATATATAAAATAGTATTTTGACCCTTTCTTACTTACCAACGAACTTAAAAAAAAAAAAAAAAAAAAAAAAAAAAAAAAGTTGGGTTACTCATAATAAATGAACTCTATGTACAAACACTGTTCCTATTTTAAAATCACACTCACATAATTCACATTTCTAATCTCTCTTCTTCCTCACTCCTCTGACCACCATGAGGTGGCGGGCGCCTCCAGGCCTTGGCGTCGCCGCCATGTCCTACGTGGCTATCGACTACCTCCGCCACATATCGCCGACGTGGCACGCGCGTCTTCAGCCAGCACTCTGGTCTATTCTCGCTCTAGCGGCGGTGATTCGTGTCCCCTTCTACAAGCACTGGTTCTCTGAGTTTCGTGCGGCCATACCATTTGTAGCTTCCATGCTCTTCATGCTCTCAGCTCTTCTCTTTGAAGCTCTCTCTGTACGCTTCGTCACCGCCGTGCTCGGCCTAGACTGGCACCGGTAACTCATTGCATTGCTTTCCTCTCTCTGTTTCTGTGTCTCTGCTTTGATGCAATATGAAAATTTTTGTTTTTTGAGCTCGTAAGAGACTCTTTTATTTCTTTTGAGTTTTTCTCATGTGGGTCAAGTTCATTTTGCCTTACTTTTTGTTTTATATTAAATGGGTCAAGCTTGAATCGTTTTCGTTTAGTTTCACTTCTTTGGAATCTTAGGTTCTATGAAACATCAACATGGGTTTCAGTTTCAGATTTGATTTCTAGTTTAACTTTGTCACTGTTAGGTATGAGGAATAGTTTTAGCTTTTGTTGGATTTGTCTGATCTGATCTGATAGATTTTGGAAGTGGTTGGGATCAATTCAAAACTGCTAAATTTAGAGTAAACCATCATTGAAGGAGTTGACTAAATTGTTCCCGGATGTAAATGTTGGTTACTAGTTACTTTATAGGAATTGTGTCTCCAAGGGTAACAGATTTGGTATACAACAAATGCTTCAGCTCTGGGATATTTTGAGTCTTTCCTTTTATATTTAGTCCGTCTATGGCCTCAAAAGTTTGATGGCAGAGTATCATATCAGTATGCATGGGCTTCAGCTGCATTAGTTTATAACTCTTCAATGGTTTTGATTACTTTAATTTAAATAGGTTAGAATCTTAGCTGGACTTACTCTATATTCATGTGCCTATTTATGACAATTTCATTGTTACTTTTGCCTGTTATGAATGCACATCCATCTCTTCTGGGATTTAAATGTAAGGTGCAAAGATCATATTTGCTTCAACTGCTTAATTAATGTTATGTCCATTTTCAGTCACCCATGAGCTTATTTGAGAACATCAGAATTGACATATTATAAAATAGGTAGTATTCTGCTTATTTTGAGGGGTATATTGCTGACCCCTGAAGAAGAGACGATTGTATTGCATGCATCTGTGCTTAAAGGAAGACTTCAATAAAGTATAATGGCATGTAATTTTTGGAAAAAGTTAGTATGCTTACGTATACTATTACATTTCAAGAATAATAGAATGGAAATATAATAATAATAATAATAGTAGAATGGAAAATATGTTTAGAGAATAGGGCTATGCATTCTCCCAAAAAATTATCAAAGTTTTTGTCATTTAGGTAGTATATCTGTAGTGGATGTTCATTTTTAAAAAAAAAAAATTCTGAAAAAAAAATCCTTCAATGGATGGTATTGCCTTTAACTGTAAATTTAAATATGAGTTGGTAATTAAGGTGAAAATGATTTTTTCTCAAATATATTCATATTCTCTTGAATCTTTCAGTTGATATTGTTAATGAGTTTGATGTAATAATTTACAAATTGAGAATAAAATGATTTGACAGATGGCTGAGGTAGTATTCACACATTCTAATTGTTAAAGCTTCTTTGTTCTGCACATGTTCATTCATTCCACTTGAAGCACGAGGGATGGTGTATAATCTTTAAGCTCCATCTATGATGTATGCCAAGCTATTAATTCACAAAACTTATCTATTTGAAATTTTTACGTCCAGTGTGTGGAACACACTTAGGGTTTGTGTTCCTTGATGTAGGAATTTGGTTGTTGATGGATGGGTTGCTGTATGTTTGTGTTTAGGGGCTTAGGAATTCATGCATTATGGTTTCTAATGGTTGTTGATGATATAGAGATGAACCTTGCTGTTAGAGAATGCTATGGATGATGGCAAAGTGGTTTTCAGATTGTGTAGGAATTGGATGAATGATGGATTAATGAATGGAATTGTATGAGTGATGGTGATGAGAATGGTTGTAACTTCTTCAAGAGAATCACCTTCTCCATATGAGATTATTTCTAGGGAATCTCTATCTCTCAGCAAGACTACAATTGTCTAGGTAACAAAAAATCTATTATTCTAGTTGATGAATGTAATGGGAGTTACAAGCATCTATTTATAGATGACTAGCCCTAATCTAATTGGCCCATATGGCTCAAGATTATTGGTTTGCTAATCTCCTCACGCGCTCTTATTAATATCGCAGGTGTTTATGAGAATTACACATTTGATAAATGTGATTAGTATGCTAGACTTCTAACTAAGCTCTATCTTGTCTATTACCAACTAACTAACAACTAACTATTCTAATCATGTGCAAACTCTTGCTTCCATGTCCATCTGAGCCTTTAGTTGTCCAATCAAGTTTGATTGATGTGCATGGGAATAAGAGGGAGCCGCTACACCAAACCAAATCAATCCAAGAAAATACTGTTGATTGACACTTGCTGAGGGAAGGTAAGTGCTGATTCTTCTGCTCTGACTTCCAATCAGAGGTTACCCGTCTAACCTTACCATCAATTGACACTTTAGGAGAGAAACTCCAACTCTCAAGTTTCCTCCCCTTTTTCTTGATTCAGCTTGAGTTCTCATAAGGTGCTAACATCCAGCTCATGAGGGGACAGGGAATAGGTAGTTTGGAGGTTTCCTAGTTGATTTGGATACTTATTTGAGCTTTCTTGGTGTAGAAGAAAAATTTTTTCCTTGTCAAAGAAGTAATGTTATGGCCGTTATCAACCAAGAAAAATAATCTTTGTGCACCGAGGATATGTATAAATCTGTATGTATTGGCAACACTGCATAGGGTTTGGTGGTATGGTTTTGGTGTGAGAAGATGAAGCTTTGTCTATTGAGAGATTTTGTTAGGGTGAGAGAACTATGGATGTATGAGGGATTTGGGTTTGTATATTTCTAAAAAAAAAATGAAAGGTTCTTTTTGTAATTTGTTATACATAAAAAAAAAAAAAAAAGAAAAAGAAAAAGAAAAGTCTGCTAAGTTTATAAACATGTGGGTTTGTGTGCGGTTCTAATTCCTATAGTGGATTTTTGGTTAGTATTGCTTTTAGATGTACATATAGAGTTCGTTGAATGACATTAAATTTTGTATCTTGTGCTAATCACTTTTTATTATTTGTGTCTTTGTCATAACAATTAGTATATGACTACGGTCATAAAAAATTAGTACCAGATTTGGGTTCCAAGAGATGGCAAGCACAAAGTTTCACCTTTGATGGGAAAAATATTTTTAGTTTTTAGCAAACTTCTGTCAAATACATCCTAGTGCAGTAACGACTGATTAAAGGTTGTATGGGAAGTTGAAGCAGTTTGCTACTATGTCTAATGATGGCGGAAGCTTTATTACTGGATGTGGTAATTAGTTGTTGTATATATAGGTATATACAAGGATAAGTTGTAATAATGATGTTTGAGTTTGGAGAATTTGGTCTCATAAAGTGAAAATTCAAGTTATGAAATTTTCTAAGTGAAAATTTGAAAATTTGAATTTTTTGAAATTTTCTAGAATTTTCTGGTGACTGTTCAGAAAGGTTGAAGAGGTTTCAATCTTTGTTAACCGTTTTATGAAAAAAATAACTAACTCTCCATACATGCCTTTTCATGAAACATAACCCTATGCGTATAAATAGAGGCTTATGTTTACTTGAAAAATAACACAAGAAACACAAGAAATCCTGTAGTCATTCTCCAGAATTGCTATCTGTAGAACCCCAACATCTTGCTTGTATCTTGGGGTCAAATTTGCAATAACCCTTTAGCAACAAAAGTGCGGGGGGCAAATATTGTCTAAGGAAAACGATATAATGCCTCCAAGTTATCTATTTTATGTTTGTCTTTTGTGTTAACCTTATTCTTCCATTATTACTTTGTGTAATATCCCTAACATTAGTGGGGAGAAAGCAGCATCTAGTTTTAGCTAAAAGAGAGTAGCCCACCTATTACCCACCTAGGAAAGGTGTGTTGACGCCCCTTCCATATCATTTTGCCTTCATCACAAAAACAGCCTTTCAACCTAAAAGCACGTGTAACTTAGAAAACATTCTCTCCTTACCAAATCAATTTCCTCTTGAGTTTTCATCAAGCTTCCATTAACCAAATCAGAACCTGATAGATTTAAATATTTTTGTACAAAAATAAGTTTCTAACCTTGTTGATTCAAATGTTTCTTTTCACAGCATTAAGTTCGTCTGAGCTTGGCAAGCTGCTTTTCGTAAAATTTTTACTAGGTACCCGTTTCCTAAAATACTTCAAAGCTGTCTTTACTAACATCTCCTTTTTCTTTTGGTGCAAAGATTGTGTAATTGGGCCTTGGGCTTATGGGTCAAGGGGTGCACTGATAGTTGGTGAAGGGAAAGCCCAATTAGCGAGAGTTCCAAACCTGACTAATTAAGAATATGACCCACAAGTTGCCCAATTAGTGTAACAGACATAGATGTGAAAGCTAGTTTGAGTTAAAATTTCAAGCATTGTTTGAACTCAATTGATCGCATCTCTTGTTGAGGACATGTTGGAGCATCCCTACCCACAAAAGGGGTGAAAATGATGCCTAAAGAGGTACTCTAGTGAAGACACCTCATAGGTTAGATATGGAGATTTGTTTAGTTCAGCCTATGAGGGAAATAATTTAGAGGTTTACTAGATTGACTTGGTTAGTTATTTGAATTTTCTTGGTATATAAGAAAAGTTTATTCTATATCAAAGAAGTAATGTTATATTCCTTGCTCACTAAGAATAAGTTTAAAGTCTTAGATATAGGTAGCACTACAAGGGGTTTGGTGTGGAGCTTTGGTGTGTGTGAGAGAGATTTAGAAGATAAAATTTTGTCTTGTGAGAGAGAGAGAGAGAGTTAGTGTGTGAGCACTTGTGGGTGTATTGGGAAGTTGAGATAATTTATGTTTGTGAGGTTTGTGAGAGATTTTATGTGGCTATAACTCTTGTTAATAGTGGATTTTTTATTTATTTATTTGCATTCTCCGTGGATAAGGCATAGAGTTTGTTGAACCATGTTAAATTTCTTGTCTTGTATTGCTTTGCCTTTTATTGTTTTGCGTGTTTTCTCAGGAAATTCATATCATAAGCTACCACAATCATAATAGAAAGAAGAGTGTAATTGTTTTGGGCATGCATGGAGTGGGAAGCACCAAAGTGGCCTTGACTTGAAACTGGCATACGCCCATGGATTTGTCTATGCTGCATGATATTTATCTGTTCCATTGATTGATGCAAACATCTTATAGACCTTGTAACAAGGTGTCGAGGACATTAATAAGGGTATCATGTTTTATACAGTTTAGTAAGTGGGGCTATATGTACATCTTTGAAGAATCATCTCAACAACCTAAGAGAGATAAAAGTGCTGATTTTTTAATGAAAACAATGAACATTTATGGTATTATCAAGGAATTCTAATGATAATACCTTCAAATTTATCATGCTATTTCTGCATTAATAATTGGCTTGAGTGTTTTAACAATGGAATTATTCACTCCTTTATGTTTGACAGTGATACACCTCCCCTTCCTGACACTGGCCAGTGGTTACTACTGGCACTTAATGAGAAACTTCCCCATGTCATAGTTGAGATACTGAGAGCTCGTATTATTGGACTGCACCATTTCCTAATGCTGTTTATGATGCTGGCATTCTCTGTACTATTTGACTCTGTAGAAGCTCCTGGCCTTGGCCTAGGTGCAAGATACATGTTCACCATGGCAATTGGACGTCTTCTTCGGGCCATATCATTTGTATCTACTATTTTGCCATCAGCCAGGCCTTGGTGTGCTACTGCTCGCTTCAGAGTCCCTGCATATCCTCATCATTGGGCTCAAAAATATTATGTACCTTATGCTTCAGATGCTAATTCTATTCGCCAATTAATCCAATGGGATATAGCCTATGGTATGTTCTGTGTATTAAGTTCATATTCTTCTTTTGGCCCAATGCATTATGCGTGTTTGGAATGATATTTGCCTGATCCTTTGGCTTGGAATTGGAATGTGCTATGTTCTGATTTGATTTCTCTACTGATTTTTGTAGGAAATTTATGAATATTTGACATCTTCTGTGCCATTAGTTTTAGTAAATCACTATACTGCATTGCATAGATTATACATATTTAAAATACCATCTTAATATTTGCCACAAAATTTTCCTTACCAATTTTTTATGGGTTCTAGCTATTACTTTGCAATCCACAAGTTAATGAAGTTTTATTCTTTGGAGTTGGGTGGAGGGAAGGCGTAAAGTCATTCAAGATTTTTTGATTGGCCATCCTTGATAATTCAGTTCTCTTTGATATTCCAATTGAAGATTTATATTTATACAAATTTCTTGAAGTTTTTCTAAAAGTAAGGTTTTTTGCGAGTTAGTGTAGTGTATACTCATTTTGGATTCCTTCTTCATGATTGTGTAGATTATCTTTAGTAATGAAGTTCTTGTTTATTGTTGGCATTGGGCCATGCGGTTTGGCCTAATTGGTGCCCATGTGGGGGAATCATCAGTAAAACCCTTAACTCCAGGGTTTTAAGCATCTTATTCTAGACATGAAAGTGTTAAGAGAGAAAAATGTTGCCTCCTCCACCCTCCTTGTCCTAGGGTTCCATCAAACAATAGCCCTATATTTAGCCTATGAACGACAGTAGGCATTGTTGACTTTATTGTTTTTCTAGCTATAGAGGTTAACAATATTGTATTTGTAGCTATAGAGGTAAGTGTTCAGATCTCATAAAATGTGACCATGAACGTGTGTTTCCTTATATTCCTTCATTTGTACCATGAATATGTTTCCTTTTACCATAAGTGGTGCATGTTAACATCTCTCTTTTATTCCAGCTGATACTGGGAAATACCTTGGTGACTATCAGCCAGACTGGGGTTCAATGAGCTTCCTAATAGATTACCTGCGACCCACTGCCTCAGAAGGATCCTCATGGTACAGTCTGCTAAAGAAAGCTGGAGGTGGCTGCAATGACCTCCTATACAGTGGCCACATGCTCGTTGCAGTATTGACAGCCATGGCTTGGACGGTAATTCAAAATATATTGTGAAACCATATTTTCTTGTCACTTGTAGCCCTTGCCACCTAAGGTTAATAGGGGAAGTTACTGAGTATTGTTGGCCTCTTTTTCAAAAATGATTTCAGGAAGCTTATGGAGGTTTTAGCTCAGCTCTTATATGGCTTTTTGTAATGCACAGCGCCCAGAGAGAGATACGAGAGCGCCACCATTACACTGTTGACTGTGTTGTTGCCATCTATGTAGGCATCCTCCTCTGGAAGATGACAGGTTATATCTGGCCAGTCAAGGATGCATCCCGTGGTAGAAGGCTTACTAAGCTTGAAAAAATTCAGGGTAGACTAATCCAAGCTGCGAAGGACTCAGACATGGATAAAGTGAGGGAGCTTCTCGAAGAGGTTGAGATAGGCAGTCAAGAGAGCCAAAACAAAGGCCCCAACAGGGCTATGTGGGTGTTTGCTTGTGCAACCATTTTTTCTGCACTTACCATTGTTCTTTTGGCCTTCACATGGACCAGTGATGGATGATTTATTTTTATTTTAAGATTTTCTACCACGATGTCATTTTAATTCTATGTAATTTTACATTTTTCTTCTTTTGTGAAAGTTGTTTGTGTAGGATATGTCTTGAGGCTTTTCCGTTTACTAAATGAGATGATTTTGTGAACTTTCCTTTCATAAAAATGGTTGCTTAAGCGTCCATTTGAATACCGTTTATTTTACTGAAAACTAAAAACATTGCAGCAAAATAATTTTTAAATGTATGAATAATAAATGGTATATGGGACCCACTAAAAACCGAAAACAGCTATAGAAATGCACTTTTCCAACAAAAAAAAAAAAAAAAAAAAAAAAACGCAAACGTTTGCTGCAGACGTGTATCCAAACACATACTAAGTGAACTTGCATCAAATCATTAAGCTTGAGGCGCACACAATTTAGATTTGCCTCAACAAAGGTTTAGCATTGAGTGACAATATGGTCTTGGCCTAATGCAAGTGAACCTTAGAGTCATGACCATTACAACTTCTGCAAAAGTTTTATTTTATATTTATTATTATTATTATTTTGATAAATGTGAATATTTCATTCAAGTACGAAAAGAGATACATCTCTTACCTCAGCCTCCATGACAGCACAAATCCAAGTATTAGAATAAGGTTGATTGCACAAATCCATGCTAGACCGTAATGGTGATGCTTGCACTTTCTACCCCAAACTATGAAAAGTTGCAGCTAACACCAAGTATTAGAATAAGGTTGATTGCACAAATCCATGCTAGACCGTAATGGTGATGCTTGCACTTTCTACCCCAAACTATGAAAAGTTGCAGTTAACACCCTAATTTGGACACAAATATCAGATTGCGGTCATTGCACCCCGCTCTTTAATGGGCTGTTAACTTTAAAAGCCATGTGCCATGCACATGGCTTTTAAAGATGAAGTGACTAACCACATTTAAAATGTCTCAAATGTAAACATCAGATTTGATCCAATACATCGAAATTCTAGATTTTCAAAAAATTGGACTTGACCAAGGGCTTGATCTAATCCATCAAAATGCCACTTTTTCCCAAAAAAAAAAAATAATAAAATAAAAAAAGAAGAAGGATTTGATCAAGTTTGTTTTGTCCTTGATCCAATCCATCAAAATTCCAAATTTTAAAAGAATTCGAATTTGATCAAAGTTTTGTCCAAGGGCTTGATCCAATCCATCTTCCATATTTTCAAAAAGTAAGATTTGATCAAATTTTGTCAAAGGACATGATCTAATCCGACAAAATTCCAGTTTATAAAAAAATCGGATTTGATCAAGTTTTGTCTAAGGGCTTGGTCCAATCCATTAAAATTATTGTATTTTAAAAAATTGAATTTGACCACCGCACACCCTTGGTGCGATAGTCACTCCATAAGTATAAGTGCTTATGGGATGTGGAGGGTAAGGGTCGGGGTTCAAGTTTTTAGAAGAAAGTTTTACACATATATACACCTAAATTAGACTAGAGTAAAATTTCTATCTTATATAAAAAATAATAATAATAATAAATAATAAAAAAATTGAATTTGATCAAGTTTTGTCAAAAGTGTTGATTCAATTGATTAAAATCCAAGATTTTTATTGAGTTTTGTGTAAGGACTTGATCTGAACCATCAAATTCTAGTTTTTTTTGAAAATTGCACTTCCTCAAGTTTTGTCCAAGAGCTTGACCCAATTTGTTCAAAATTCAGGGCCCGTTTGATAATGTTATTCTAGTAACGTTGTTTGCATTTTTTGAAAATATGTGTGGATGAAAAAGTGTATGAAAATATGTGTAATATTGTTTAAAAACTGAAAATTATTGCTCAAAATTCTATACCCCTCAATTATCCAATCTACCTGGTCCTCTCCTCTAGAACAGAACCTAGGCAATTTTTTCGAAGTCTCTGTCCACCCCAATTAAAAGGTCTTATTATAATCTTTTTCGCCATCAACATGGGTTAAAATTCGGTCACAAAATTTGGTATCTTCATTTTACATTGACATGTGGTTTCCTTTATCTAATTTTTTATTGTTAGCCCACCAAAAACGTAAATCTACTTTTATTGTTAGCCCACCAAGAACTTTCTCAAAAAATAAAATAAAATAAAATAAAAAAAGAACGTAAATTTACTTTCAGACCATTAATATTGAACCATCACTTGCTTTTATTTTGTTGTTTCGTTGAGAAAGTTTAATAGGTAGAATAGTTATAAATATACTAGAAGTTGAATATGTCTACATATCACATTTACAAATATGCAGAGACAATAGTGTGCGGTTGTGTGCATCTAAACTGTGTATCTTAATTGATTCCCTTACTCCTGCAGAAATATCTTCTAAGGGTGGGCCACAACCTTCACTTGCAATGTTGAGGCTGAATTGCATGAAATGGAGTCTATTGATGGAAGTGGAGAAGTAGAAGGAAGCATAAGAATGCACCATTATAATGGTCAGTATATAAGCCTAAAAATATTTTTAAAGCCAAAATTTAATGGTTTTTTTTTTTTTATTAACAAGCCAACTTTAACAAGCCAACTTTCGATATTTAGTTATTTACTCAAATGCAGATCCTCTCATCTGCTTCTCTCTTCTCTGTCTCCACTCCAATCCCCCATTTTCTCCAGCTGCAGGTTAGAAGGTCAGCAATCTTCCTACGCCTCTGATATCCCTCGCAACCATGGTCAGATTTGTATGAACTCTAAATTTTCATTGCCTTCTCCCTTTTTTAGTTTTCATTGTTTCTGAATATGCCTTAGTAAGAAGAAAATGTCACAAAATACAATGAGATTATGGTTTTTATAATTTCTCTCCGTTCTCTCTCTCTTTTTCTCCCCAAAAAAAAAAAAATCCCCCCTTTGATCTAGGTGCTTCTTGGCTTTATATAATTAGCCAGAATGCATCTGGACTCTACATTTTTAGGGTTAGGATTAGATCTCCCTGATGCTTATCCCATCAAGACCTTGCTAGAAGGTCTTACACTAAGATGTGAGCTGTATGGGTACTGTTCATGGTCATTTCCTCATTAATGCAGCCAGCTAAATAGTTGCAGTGCATTTAATGCGGAGGGGATGGTTGTTTTGTCCTTCCTTTTTCTTCTCTTTCTTGTTCAATGCCAAGTTACCATTTTCTACTTTCGGGTGAGTCCAAATCCTCTGTCTCATCAATTGTGCTCCACTTCATGCTCTATCAATAAAATTTGAACAGCTAGCCTTTCTCATTAAATGAGACAACTAGCCTCTCTCATTAAAGTCAGAGTTATCTCATTTAATAAGAGAGGCTAGTTGTCTAAGTTTTATTGGTGAAGCATGAAGTAGAGCACAATTGATGAAACAGAAGATTTGGACTCCATTCGGGTTGTGTCATGTCCCTTTTAACTCTACCCCTCTACTTTCCAAGGTTAGGTGGGCATCCTCGGTGCCTTGGCAAACTGTGGTTGTTCAACCTCTATACGAATTAGGGAAGTACTTTCCAAGGACATCCCACCAATATTCCTCGATGTCTACCTCCTCAGAAATGCCCTCACCCCCTCTATCAACTATCTCAAGGTCTTCGTCCCCCTACAGAAACAATAGTCATGTGAATTTTGTTAGGTTTTACAAATTACATACACTTTTTTGTTATTGCCTAATTTTATGAATGTTTATTTAGGTTCATGTGACTTTTTTGTTTTGTTAAGTAAAGTTGTGATTTTTTTATTGATAAAATTGTTATTGTGTGAGCTACTTCTTAAAAACTTGAATTTTTTTTTGCCCTATTGCAAATCAACCATTTAGTAGGTTTGTTCTGTGATTCTTATTTCTAAAGTTTACTTTTCTGATCAATACCGACAAATAAAATTAATTAAGAATGCATTGGATGTTATGGAAGCAAACTTAGTTGTTGTTATGACTTTTAGTTGAGAAAGAAAAGAAAAAGGATGATGGGTTGATTACAATTTGGTGTGTTTGATGCTCTTTTTTGTTTTTTTGTTTTTTTTTTTAATTTTAAAAATATGTTTAAGCTAATTCTTCAATTAACTCTTATTTAGATAACAATTCATATTGAGGGAATAAATCAAGAAAAATATAGAGGAAAAGAAGCAAGCATTGGTGCCATTGTTCTCGATCTCTAACCCAGCCCCGGCATCTCTCAATGTTATTCTCAATTAATTTAGGTCTCTATATTAAGAAAGTGATGTTAGGCTCAGATTTTGGAATCCAATTGTCATCCACCTTAGTCAAAACCGACTCAACCTGTGGTTAGTGACAGTTGGTAATAGGTCTATTTTTGCTCCACTTGATTAGGTGGGGTCTATCGTGGGTTGAGCCCAAAACGTTTTGACTCAACCTGTGGAAGTTTGATTTGTGTAGGGAACAACTTTGAGCGTTGAAACCAAATTCGTGTGGTGAATGCAATTCGAAAAGAGATAATGGACTTTGTGAGGCCGTTTTGTTTAATGATGTGTTGGGGCCTAATTTTCATGAAATTGCAAATTTTTGGGTTCTTCATTCGGCTTCAAATAATCAGGACCCACTTCAATTTACTTTTGTTGGCAAGGCTTAAGTGTCTGATTGGTTTGAAAATTTGGGCCTAAAACGCGCGTTTATCAACCCAAAAAGTGAAAAAGCGTGTTTGGTAAAAAAAAATTTAAAAGCACGTTTTGTCCCCCAAATAGTGGGGTTTTTTTTTTCTTTTTTGTGTTTTCGTGTGGCTGCCTTTGAGCTGCAATTGCAAAACGCGCTTTAGTTCAAACATAAATATTATCGTTGGATACACCCTTTTCTTAAATTTTTCATAATTTTTTCTTAAAACCTAACTTTACCCCTCTATAAAGACAAAAAGCACAAAAGCCCAATTTTTTTTTTTTTTTTTTGAGAAGGAAAACCCAAATAATTGAACACATATTACCATTAGAAAATCAAATGTTGCTACTTGCTATTGACCAAACTCTTTGCCGGACTTGCCAAGCCTAACACCTCGCTCTCTCTCTTGAATGCCCTCACCCCCAAATAAGCTTGTTAATTCTGGGTAGAGAAGAATATCCATCTGTTTGGCCTCTGAAGATTAAGGGTATGTCTGTGAAGGAAAATAGAGAAAAAAAAAAAACAAATTAGAGAGAAGAGGGTGGCCGGTGAGAGAAGATAAAATTGGGATGAAATGAAATGTGTGGAGGAAAGTAAAGAACTGGACAACTTAGAAAGACAAAAAAGACAAAAGACAAAAAAAAAAAAAAAAAAAAAAAGAAGATGTTTTGGGTTTGGGTAAAGCAATTCGGAAGAAAATATAAGAAGCATAAATTCAAATTATTTCACAACATTTTTATAATGATTTCATAATAAATATAAGTGATAGATTGTTATTAGTTGTTATTGATAAGTAAAAAACAATTTAAGTAATAGGTTCAAATTAAAACTAATAACAACTTACCATATCGTTGTAAAAATATTACAAAATATTGTAGATGTAACATTTTTTTACAAAATGTTATGAAATGCTAAAGTCAAATATTTTTTACAAAATGTTTTATTAAGAGAATTTTTTATTATTAACATAAAGTAATTATTATTATTATTATTATTATTATTAAGAAGTTGATACTAGGTATGAAATAAACTCCCTTATATATACATTTTGTCATTTTTAGTAATTTATAATTCAAACTGCTACTTTTATAAGTGCTAGCAATACATTCAATTTTTTAAAAAAAAAATTTTTTTATCAACTTTTACCAAATGCTCTACTTTTTTTTAAAAACTCAATTTTATATTGTAATTTTTTAAATCACCCTTTTTCTCAGAAAGTACAGTATCCAACTGAATCAAAAAAACAATTTACAATTTAAAAGAGAAAAAAAAAAGTCCACGTTTTTGAAATGGAGAAACTTCATTGTCTGAGTCGGACCAGCAGGTTGCATTCAGACAACTGACAAGAGAAAAAGAAAAAGAAAAAGAAAAAAAGACCAGTTGATTACCAAAAAAAGAAAAAGAAAAAAGACTTTGACAGTTTGCCCAGCAGGTTACAACTTACATCATATACTCTCCAATGAAGCTTAACCAGTACCGGTCTGTCTCTAATCACCCAAAAATAAAAAAGCCCCCATCACTCACTCAGTCTCTCTCCTCTCCATTGAAGTAAACGTGGCCACACGATCAGACATAAACGTGGCCAAACGTGGCCACTCCAGTCTCTAACAAGTTTTTTTATTTTTTTTATTTTTTTATAATTCAATCCGTTAATAATGCTGTCAACTAAACCTGAATTCTTTTATCTCTACCAATCATATCTATATCTTTGTTATGCAATCATATTACGTGTCAGTTCAATGCATCAAATCAAAATCAAATCCCATCAACTTCGACCTTCTTTTCAATTAATTTGCCGGGCATGATTGGACCTACGCTACGCAGCAGCATTATTATTTTTTGAAAGGTTATTGTTATTATTATTGAATAGGCAGCACATTTGATTTTAGAGGGAAACATTATATAATATAAAATATAAAAATTAGAGTGGTGGTGGGGAAAGGTTATGTTTGGTTCTTTAGACTTTTTTTGGTTTTAACTTTTTTCTCTTTTGTTTTTTTAGGTTGTTGTTTACTG
This sequence comes from Quercus suber, assembly GCF_002906115.3. Classification (NCBI taxonomy): domain Eukaryota; kingdom Viridiplantae; phylum Streptophyta; class Magnoliopsida; order Fagales; family Fagaceae; genus Quercus; species Quercus suber. The sequence goes on along the minus strand of NW_027069623.1, from coordinate 659,552 downwards.
TTGCTGCGGTCGATTGTTGTCGTCCAAGTAGTTGTTCACTTGTTTGGCGCTACTTTAAGTTTTGGTAATCTCAAAATCTCTTTTTGTTTACTCTCAAAACTCTCCTTGCTTGTACAGTAATATTATTTGAATGATGAGGGTTTCTATTCTCCCAACTTTTTACGTAAGTATGATTCATGGTTATATACAATACACACAAATATATATAATTTTTTTAATATGTCACTTCTATGTTTCAATTAATTTAAACAGCTCTCCATCAATAGAAGTACACAATAAGTAAACGTGATTCCAATTCCTCAAAAATAAAGTAAAAAGAGAAAGAAGTAAATGTGATTCCCTTCCCTAAACCCTTAGAGTTAACGCCTTTTGAGATGGCCTTAGATTCTCAAACTCTCTCTTTTTTTCTTTTCTTTTCTTTTTAATCTTATTTATCTTCGAAAATATTACCGAAAATTGCAGCTAGGTTCATGCCATGAACATAAAGGCTCTAATCCCCGATGCAATTGTACCAAGTAGAGATTCAAAATTCATGGAATTGCCACAAACTTTTTGAGTAAACTTAAACTTATTCTAGACATTTTTTCAAGAATCATAAAGAGTGACGTAATCAAGATTTGAGTTAAAAAGATAAATTAACGATGAAATTTATACATACATACACACACGCGCATATATATATATATATTGTTTAATGCAAAAAACCAATATATATATATATATATATATATATGTTCATTATATTTCATTTATTTGTTAAAGGTTTCTCATATTAAGGGTCGTCAATGGGCCGGGTTGGGCCTGCCCGGCTCATTTTTACTTGGCCCATGGGCACAATGGGCTGGGCATAATGGACTATTAACTAGTTAATGGGCCGAGTCAGGTTAGGCTGAAAAAGGAAATCTTAGCCCATAACCCTGTCCATGGGCAATGCTCATTTTGTCTTTAACGATCTTGGCTATCGGGTTGGGCCTAATGGGTTACCCATGAGTTTGTGTTAGCATATTATTTTACTATTTTTATAAGGAAAAAATCAATTTTTTATAAGGGAATAATCAATCTATTTTTTTTAAAGGAAAGAATTAAAGAATTTAATACTTAATTACAAATTTTTTTACAGTCAAATCTATTTAATTTTTTGTTTTGTTGATGGAAACCTATTTAATTTTTTATTTATTAAGGCTTTAAATAGTTTTTTTTTTAATCTTTAATAAAAAAAAAATGTCAAATGGTTAATTCAAATTTGATAGACTACTAGAAAAATATATATTTAGTAAACTAAGTTTAATACAATTACTTTGGGTATCCTAGTGGTTGAGAAAGTTCTCTTAAGAAATTCTTCTATAATATCTCAATATCGATCCTTCATACACTTCCTATATATTTTTGTTATGAATTATGAGTTATTAGGCTGGGCCAATAGGTTAGACCAACGGGCTGGGCAACGAATTGGGCTACTGGGTTAGCCTACCGGGTACCCATGGGCATAAAAACTAGCCCATGGCCTGACCCACTGGGCTACCCATGGGCCTCAATAACAATGGGCCGGGCCGCCTATTAGCTCGGTGGGCTGTTAGGTTTATGGGTTGGGTTGTGGGTCGTGGGCTATTTGATTACCCTTATCTCATATGAACCAGTCGCTTAAAGATTCATTATATTCCATAGTCAAAATTCCACTTAAAGATTTATTTGAAATGATTTTTAAGGATTACATAGACCCTAAGTACAATTTACGTATACTTTTTTATTATTATTATTATTAGTACAAACTCATGTGATGTTCCATTGTAACACTTTCAAAGTTCTATTGTGAACATTTGCTTGCATAGAACTCATAACTTTTAACCTAAAAAAAAAAATTAATTAAACTCTATTGTTTATTATATATTTAATTAATCCATAAAAATAATATTTTATTATAGAGCAATGAATAAGTATTTTAAATATTGTCTAATAATATATAAAAACAAGGACAAAGTTGAGCTACAAAATTAGTTGTAACTTAAGGCTACAACCATACTCAATATCTTTTTATTGGAATTGAATGACAAATCCATCATTGGATTATATTTTTTTCTTATATTCTAAATTATGCATAAAATATAATCTTATAGATCATATAGTAAATAATATTTGATTGATACAAAATTTGACATGTGTATTAAGAACGTAAAGAACAAGCAATCTAACAATTAGATTTTTGAAATATGTAGTAATGTTAATGATATTGAGTAAGGTTGTAGCACTACAACCAATTTTGTAGCTAAATTTTGTCCTAAAAATAATAGTTAAATTATAAATTGCACTCACTAACTTTGATTAAAATTCAATTTAGTCCTATTTCTAATTTACTCATTTTAATATTTTAACTTTCATTTGTTTTCAATGTAATGCTTATGTCCACTTCCGTCAAAGGGTTTGTCATTAAATATCCCAAAACTACATAATTTTGGTATTTTTGAATTTCTTAAGTTAAGAAAATATATATATATATACACACATACACATATACATATACACACACACACACACATATACATACACACACACACACACACACACACACACATATATATATATATTGTGATGGTTCGGCTCAATATAAGGATTATTGGGCTTGACCCCCTAATTAATTTGTGTGTTACTTTAGGTATAGCCCACAATGAGAGATCCCAAGAGAAGTTTGTTGAATGATTGGTGAATAAAACTCGTTGTGAGATGGTTGATAGCTAAAAATATGGCTACCCAAGGATGTTCATAGGCGGTTGAGGTGACCCTTAGGTGTCCCGAGTTGGATCACCTTCCCTAAATATTGGTTTATAGTTTCTCTCTTTTCTCTCATGTTTCTCTCCTCTAAAAAATGTTCCACACATGAGCCTGGCCCCTTCTTCCCTTTTTATACCTTTTCGTTAGTGGACCGAAATGATGAGAGAATATCTTGTTGGCATGTGGGTCCCTTCACCCGCGGTGATTAGGTGGTCTTTTGAGTCTAGACTACTATTTCAACGTGTTTAATCCTATGTTAAAGGTGTGGCCCATTGTTCAGTTGCTAGCATGATTTCCTCTAGGACTATAAACAAACCAAGCTGTTCATGAACAACTCGGGTTTGGCTTGATAAAAAGCTCATTCATGTTCATTTGTTTATAAATAAGCTAAACTTGAGTCTTAGTTTTAGGCTTGTTTGATAAACAAGCTGAGCCCAAACAAAAAAAATTGTTTATGAATAAGCTCGTGAACAATAGGGTTCAATAAAAATATGCTGAGCTTAGGCTTATTTATAGTTTGATATATGTTTACTAAATAAGCTCATTATTATGACATTATACATATGTTTTAGAATGTTAATTTATAGCTTGTTTATTTATATATGCTTTGCAATGTTAATTTATTTAGATTTGTGAAGATTATAGTTGCATGGATGACAAATGTGAATGTAAAAATTGTATTTTGAACAATTACTCAAGCTATAGACAATGAGTGATGAATGGATGTATTTAACTATGTAAAATTGTAATTTGAACAATTTCTAATCATGAGTGGCATTAGAAGCATGATAAAATGAGTATATTATTGTTTTTTGTTTACTTGATTTTTGGTGATATAAGCATTTGATGATGCAATTTTTTTGGATCCCAAGCTAAAAAGCTTGACTTGAGCTTGAGTTTGGCTTGACTAATTAATCAAGCCAAGCCAAGCCGAGCTCAAGCTTTTTGGCATTCTCACAAGATCGAGTTCAAACATTATTTTTAGGTTTGTCTCAAGCTTAAGCCAAGTTTGAGCATTTGATTTTTATTGACAAGCCAAGCTCAAATATGCACTACTCGACAAAACTTGGCTCGTTTACAGCCCAAATTTTCCTCGCTACTTGAACCTAATGCCAAATCTTGTGCTTGGTTGGCGGACTTCCTTAAGGCACTACTTCTCTTCCATGGGGATATAGGATGTCTGCTTAGGCACTGCAAAGAACAATGGCCTAAGCAGATCAGCTTAGGACTTTCATTCATGGGATGGGCCTATGATTGATAGTGCTCAACCCAGGTTTTTTTATGGGCCGAACTCTGTTCTCCCACACACACACATATATATTTGAATTGGAAAGAACAAATTAAAAAGAAATGAAAATTTTGGAAAAAAAAAAAAAAAAGCTCTAAAATTTCAAAGATTTTCCGTTCTAAATTTTTATTGAATCTATTTTATTTTATTTAGCTTGAAAAGTATTTGGATTTGTATTATTTAAAAAAAAAAAAACAATTCTAAAAACATCAAACTTCATTCACAATTTACAAATTCAACCAAAATGTTCTATACACAATTAAAATCTCATACTTCTTCTTTTAAAAAAAAAAAAAAAAAATTGCTATGCCTTCTATCTCTCTCTCTCTCAAGTCCGTGTAGTTTCTCTCTCTTTCTCAGGCGGAATTAGGTTAAAAGTTAAAACAAATGAGGCCAAATAGGTGGACTAGGAAGTGAAGAACAACGGCCTAGATCTAGGTTGTCTTTGCCCAGATCCAAGTCATCAAGGTTCGTACATGCTCCAAATCCGAGACCCACCTACCTCGTTCAACTCCTCTCGTTTAAGTTCATAGATGATAAGAATGTTTTGACTGGTATATCTTGACTAGAGGATAAAATGAAATTACCATAGAATAACAATGATAAAAAAAAAAAAAAAATTGCTATGCCTTCTATCTCTCTCTCTCTCAAGTCCGTGTAGTTTCTCTCTCTTTCTCAGGCGGAATTAGGTTAAAAGTTAAAACAAATGAGGCCAAATAGGTGGACTAGGAAGTGAAGAACAACGGCCTAGATCTAGGTTGTCTTTGCCCAGATCCAAGTCATCAAGGTTCGTACATGCTCCAAATCCGAGACCCACCTACCTCGTTCAACTCCTCTCGTTTAAGTTCATAGATGATAAGAATGTTTTGACTGGTATATCTTGACTAGAGGATAAAATGAAATTACCATAGAATAACAATGATTCAAATCTTATAGTATCTTTAATATTGTTTATTTTGTTGAAAATTAAAAATTAAAAATTGAAAATATTGTAGTAGAATAATTTTTAAATATGTAAATAATGTCGTGAAACACATTTTTATTAAAAAAAATTGTTAAAAAAATGAGATTTATAGGTCTTATAAATTGTATACAGTACCCATTGGCAGGTTTGTGTCTCACGTGAAACCAACTTCTAGTAAAAAAGAAAAAAGAAAAGAAAGAAAGAAAGAAGGAAACGTGAAAACGCAAAATGCAAACGTGAAAACATTAAATCCAAACGCATACATACTAAACAATTAATCAGTTGTCATAGAATAAACACGAGATGCTAAAAATGAAGCACTAGTACTGCTAATACTAATAGCTCTGCCCAATAAGTAGACATAAACATCGTTCCTCGTCTTCATTCCCTACGTCAAAAGATATATAAAAGAATCAAAATCCAATTGAAGGTGCTCAAAACCTTATGCCAATACGGCCGACTATTAAAATAAAAAAAATTTAAAAAAAAAATACGGTAGACTATTAATTTGTTGCTACTTGCTATATGGCAGATTATTACTATATCAACCAAATTAAGGTTACTTTGTGCCCTGATTCTTTATTTACCGTCACTTAATACCTTCAACTTCAGTTTTTTTTTTTTTTGACAGTCATTGGATTTTAAAAAAACAAAATAAATGTTTAGATAGTTGCAATAACGAGGGAGGGAGGATTTAAACTCCAAATATTTCCATTGATTTTTCAAGAAATATTAGTTGGGCGCTTGTTGTTGGATTATCTTGTCCCAAAGAAACATTAATATTTTTCAATCATTGACCCTAATTTGATGGTGCACCATCGAAATGAAATTTATGTATTTAAATCAATAATAAATTATGGACAAAGTTTCGCTACAAAATTGGTTGTAGCCTAAAACTACAACATTACTCAATTTTATTTATTTATTTTTTATTTTATTGGGAGTCAATTTTGACAAATCTACTGTTGGATTACATATTTTTCTTATATCCTCCTGTAAGGACTCAATTTGAATTGGACTCAGAAAAAAGATGGATTTCTAGCCCAACAAGTCCAAACAATAAATTTTTAGAGTGTTGGTTCAAGGACTACTCCCTAACAAACGGACAACGCCCGAAAGTCGGATCTTCACCCATTGAAGGTTGGCACATTAAGATTATTCATCAAGGCTCCTCCTCGGCATTCGTCCGAGGATCCTCCTTTTTTCCCCCTCCCCCTCCTCCTTTTGGCGTTCTATTGGTTCTTCTTATATAGCCCTCTTCCTTTCTTCTCTTTCTTCCATTTGTTGATCATCCGTGCGCTTTCCTTCTGACTGTCTGTCCCATCAGCTGTACTATCAGTACTCAAGTGATTTACAGTGTCCAAGGTTATCCAGTCCAGGAGTCACATCTCCATTAGTGTGGCTAGGGGATTAGGTGAGTGCATTTATTGTAGAGGTGATAACCTGTCCTGGGCTCGTCCCCTCCACCACTTGGGGTTAGTCTCGGTCTGCTGAGGACAGGGATATCCTCGACGAGGATTCTAAGAGCTTAGGCCTTCATACATCGTCTTTGTATAATACTTCTTTCTCGGCATGGGGCCTGGGCCAGATGTAAAGTGGGCCGAGGTTACCAGGCCCACAGGCCCCACACCTCCATACTTGCAAAATTTCTAGAAAATTAAAGATTAATAGCTGTGTCAGCAATAAATTATTTAAATTGCAAGTTTTTGTAATTTAAAATTATGCATAAAATATAAACTTATATGATCATATAGTAAAAAATATCTGATTGATACAAAATTTGACATGTATATTATGAGCATAAAGAACATGCAATTTAATGGTTAGATTTTCAAAATATGTAATAATATTTATTTTATTAAGTAAAGTTGTATGTTTAGGCTATAATCAATTTTGTAGCTAAAATTTACCCTAAATATATATATATATATATATTTTAAATTGCAAGTTTTTGTAATTTAAAATTATGCATAAAATATAAACTTATATGATCATATAGTAAAAAATATCTGATTGATACAAAATTTGACATTTATATTATGAGCATAAAGAATATGCAATTTAATGGTTAGATTTTCAAAATATGTAATAATATTTATTTTATTAAGTAAAGTTGTAGGTTTAGGCTATAATCAATTTTGTAGCTAAAATTTACCCTAAATATATATATATATATATATATTTGATAATCAATAATAAACATATTTTATGTATTTAAACAAATAATATATAATAGAATTTTCTTCTTGGTAGGTTAAGAGGATCATTGGCAATAATATTATATATTATTAAAAAAAAAGTATCATTGGGTCATAGGAAAGAGAGAGACAGTTGCCAATAGTATTTAGCCTCTGTTTGGGAAGCGCGTTTTCCAACGGAAGAGTTTTTTCTTGTGGGTTAGCAACTTTTTTTAAAAAACTAGGTCTTACGGCACTATTTACACATTTAAAAATTATATTTCTATAGTATTTTTATTTTTTAGTTTTCAGCAATAAATGGTATTTAGACAGATCTTTAGTATTTACTATTTACCCGCTATCTCATATCTACAGCAATCCTGTAAAGACCTAAACCAAAGTGCTACAATAGATCTTATCACAACAATCAAAATAAACAAAATGAAGATGCAAAATATGATTTCTAGGTGCTTTTTGCTTGCTACCTTAATGATGAAAAATTTACTTCTAAACTTGGTTTAAAACTTTCTTCCTCCAACCTTCTACATTAACATTGAAAAAATCATGTATTTTTAATTATATAACTTTTCTAATAAGTCATATAACTTGTATTAAAAATACGGATAAATAGTATTATAAATCACCTGATGAGTTAGAGCAGATGACTAAAGGAGTTTGAAAGTTGAAACTAAACTTTAACTTTACATATTTTCTATGTGCTTTTGATTTTTTAATTTTATTTTAATGGGACCACTTTTTCTATTTTCTACATGCCATTATTTTTTGTTTGGGGACCACGGGGGAATAAACACGTCCAAGATACAAAAGAAACGCGTATTGTAAATTTCAATAGAGACTATTATCCATAACCTCGAATTTGGTTGGTCGACACTAAGAACCAATTTGAATGGAAGAAGATGAAGAGTAGAATAGAATTGGACATAAAGTATGTTTTTCAATTCTAACAAATTGTGAGAGGGCTTTTAGAGATATATTAGCCTATTAGTATAGATCTAAGCCTAATTTTATTTTATGTGTAAGTAAAGTTTCTTACTTGTACTAGAAGTCTATTAGTCTAGGATTTAGTTTACTATATATACACATGTTATTGTTCATTGTAACAAAAGATTTGTACTACACTCTAATATATTATTGATGTAAAGAGTTTCTTTCGTGGATATAGGCCATTAGGCCAAACCACGTAACTCTTATACGTAACCCTCGTGTTATTGTGTTCTATACTTTATGTTTTTGCTTCCATATCCATATTAGTATATTCAACATGGTGTATCAATGCTAATATTTAACACGGTATCAGAGCCACCTTCCTATGGCTTTGGTTTTCTGTCTTTACGGTGTATTTAAGAGCAATATTTGTCTTCCTTGATGTTTCTTCAATGTGTCCATCTACTTTGGCTTCCCATTGCTGTCGTCAAAACTCTCTGATATAGTCATGTCACTGTTAGAAGTCGCATCAACATTGCAAAACCATTGGCTTCCTCAAACCACCATCATAGAGCTAAACTCCATTCAAGGGATTTTCTCAACTTTATCAAATCTTAAGGTTTCATCAAACTTTCATCTTGAGTTTGAGAGAAGGTGTTAGAGATATATTAGCTCATTAGCATAGGCCCAAACATAATTCTATTTTATGTGCAAGCCAAGTCGTCCCCTACTTGTACTAAAAGTCTATTAGTCTAGGGTTTAGTCTACTATATATACACATGTTATGGTTCATTGTAATACAGGATTTGTACTACACTCTAATATATTATTGATATAACCCTTTAGAGTTTCATTTATGGATATAGGTCATTAGGCTGAATCACGTAACTCTAGTGTGTTATTGTGTTCTATATTTTATGCTTTCACTTTTCCATCTATACTAGTATATTTAATATGATGTATCAATTCCAATATTTAACGAGGAAAATGAAAAACTTAAATGGTTAAAAGCTAGTCCAAGAATAACCACGCCATCTTTTCTTATAGGAGTTGGAACTTGGGAGATAATCATAATTAATCTTCTATTTTCTTTAACTATTCTGTGATTCAAGTAAAAAAAAAAAAAAAACTACTTTTATTATAGGATATGAAAGATACAAGACAACTACATAATTAAATATATAAAAGAAAGGAGTTGGTCCACTAGCAATTACCTGAAATGTGGGGGGAGGAGTGGACATGTGATAGTCATAATTGATGATTTTATGAAAATAGATTGAGAAAGAGAAATAGCAGCAGAAGAAGTGAGCATCTGGGGGTGAATATACCCTTTTTGCCGACACAGGCGATAACTCCAATGGGCCCCTCCCACCGGCCATTGTCTATTGCTCATGAGTAAGGAGAAATTTCAGCCTTAATGTGTGGTCGCCCTTTTTCCCATTAAATAAATTTATTCGTTGAAATCCCTAGCCTGATCAAGTTCAAGTTCAATTGTCCCTACATATTCAATTATTGCGAGAAAAGGTCATCGAAGAGTTATAAATGGAGCCAAGTGCCCGTTTTTCCTGTGCGGGCTAGGCGTCCCTACTTTTTTTTTTTTATCTGGGGGTGAATATACCCTTTTTGCCGACACAGGCGATAACTCCAATGGGCCCCTCCCACCGGCCATTGTCTATTGCTCATGAGTAAGGAGAAATTTCAGCCTTAATGTGTGGTCGCCCTTTTTCCCATTAAATAAATTTATTCGTTGAAATCCCTAGCCTGATCAAGTTCAAGTTCAATTGTCCCTACATATTCAATTATTGCGAGAAAAGGTCATCGAAGAGTTATAAATGGAGCCAAGTGCCCGTTTTTCCTGTGCGGGCTAGGCGTCCCTACTTTTTTTTTTTTTCAATGAATTGAATGCGAAAGAAAAAAAGAAAAAGAAAAATATGAATTGATTGTTTATTAGTATAATATTTTGTGCGTATAATCTACTTATTTTTGTCAATTTATTTTATTATTCAGCTTATTTTTTATTATTTATGGGTTTTATTGAAATTTTTGATATTATTCATGAGTCTTATTATATTATTTTAGCTAATTTTTACTTTTATTTACAGTATTTTTAGCAAAAAATGTTTAGTTTTAGTAAAATAAGCAAATTCCAAACGGACACTAAGCCAGAGCCAATCACACAGTTAATGTGTTGATGGTTATAATTGTTATTTATTGTATTAGATATATTATTTTAATGTGTTGAATGTTAAAATAAAAACTTTGATGTTGAGTGTATTGTAAAATGAGATATTAAAATAAATAAAATAGTGTTTTGAGTTGATAAATATATTTTTAGCTTTCTTACTTATGAGTATCTGGTAAGGTATAATAAACTAGCTAGGACAACCACCATTCTTAATGCCAAAAAAAATACTTGGGTTAAATTAAAATTAAATCACATTGATTTTTCTTTAAAAAAAAAAAAAATCACATTGATTAGTGCCGAGAGTTTTATTGTTACTCATGAGTCTCAGCGTCAATCTGGGAAAGGGTCTCTTCCCTTATAAAACGAGCTCCCCATTTGACCCAGTAATGAGTGGGAAGATCCACCATGTGGCATGGGGTACAGGGGTTATTATCATAAATGCACATGAGGAATAGGAAATAATGACAATTACACATCCACCCTATATTTTCACCCAAAAAAAAAATCCACCCTATACTAATAAAACAAAGATTTTTTTTTCAATTTTTTTTAAGCGATAATACTTTTTAAAAAATGAGTCATTTTTTAAAAAGTTTTTTTTTAAAGTATTTTTTTCTTATACTTGGTAAAACCCTTAAATGAGTTGAAAAATAATCTTTTATTATTACTTTTGAGTGAAGTTTGTAGTGTGCTTTTGTATTATAACTTATAACACATTTTCATCTCCCTTGCGTGTGTATTTGTTCCTTTAAAAAAAGAAAAAAGAAAAATCTCTTATTTAAATTGCTATGAGATAGAGTTATTTTCCCAAAAAAATTAGTGAAAAAAAATCTCTAAAAATAAGTCTTATTTTTTTTGTTGATAAAAAATAGTTTTCCTTTAACTTATTTTTTTAATTACTACCAAATACTGAAAAACACATAAAACCATCTTTACACAAAATTTTTTATTGAAACAAACAGAGCAAATTATAAATTACTCCAATATAGGAATATTTGCTCCCATCAAAACATATAAAAAGGTTAAGAAAAAACAAAGAACAGAGGGAACTTAGAGGATTAAAGTGGTTCATTTTCAGACTTAGCGATCTATGTCCACGATATAAAATCACCTAAACAACTACGTCTTTCGGGCTGATTGTTCTGCCTTTGTAAAAATTGTTTTTAGTTTAAAAAAAAAAAAAATGAAGAAAAAAAGAAAAAAAAAAGTTGGTTATTATTATTATTAGAGTTAACTACCACTTTGATATCCTAAATCTTTGTACTAATGTTTCAAAATGATTATTAACTACTAAAAAATGTTTCAATTTTGTCTTTAACCTTTGTTCGTATGTCAAAAATTTGCTTTTTTAAATAATGGATGGAAAAATCTAATTTGATAAAAAATAATATAATAAACTTATGTGGAATAGATGTCACTTAACATTTATTTAAAGAAATTTTAGCCCTAAAAACGTTAGTTTGAACCTCCATAGTTATTGCAAAATTGCAATAACGTATTATATTATATACGAAACCATAGTCTCTAATATTTACAAATTTATATTATATTTACCTCTATTTCTCTTCTTTAAAAAAAAAAAAAAAAAAAACCTCTATTATTTTCTATGGTCAATTTCATACCTACCTAGTCTATCTCTCACAAATTGACTTCTTGAACCATTCAAATAAGACCTGCTCTTCTTCTCCAAAAAAAAAAAAAAGACTTGCTCTGTTGGTAAGATTTTTATATTCTTGAAAATTTAAGATTATTGTCTTTAAATTCTTGTCTATTTGAATTCATGAGAAATTTCATCTAATGATGGATAGGTTCTAAGAAACTAGTTCTAAAACTCCTGAGAGTTTAATGTAAGAGTTTTTTTTTTTTTAGATGAAGTTTAATATAAGTTTAGTGGCAAGAAAAGAACCCATGTATATAAAGCGGGACTAAATTTCTAGGCTTTTTTTTTTTTTAAGAAAGTTTCAACTTATGACGTTCGCTTCTAATGATAGCTCATTATTTTCAGGCTAAGATACCAGTCGGTTTTTGGTGTAGACGGAGGTTGAAATTGAAACACAAATCTCTTATTAAACCATCATAAACTTTACCAGTTGAGTTAATTGAAACTCACAATTCCTAGTTAAGTATAAGTCATAGAAGATTATATTTTCTAAAATTTAAGTAAGATTTTATAATTTTATAAATTGTTTGAAATTCTCCATATTTTTGAAATCCCATAATTTTAGCCAACTAAGTTGTCATCATTTTGATAACTCTATAAAATTTTAAATTCTCACCTTAATTTCTTACCAAATGAACACTATGTTTAGATAGCCGGAGATGGAAAGTGAGTTGGGGAGAATGGAAAGTGATTAAATGTAATAAATTTTAGCATATTTTGGTCACATTTTTCTCTACTCTCTCTACCTGCTTCCATTCCAAATATACTCTAGATGAATTGATGGTCTTGCTAGGTTTGGTTTATTTTCTTCTATCGTTCCTTTGGAAAAAAAAATTTCTCACAATTCTTATATCATGTGTGATCGAGAAATAAATAGCCATCCGAAATTTTATTTGGGAGACAACAAGAGTATGATTATTAAACATAAGATTGGTGCACAAATTTGTCTTGGAACTCCAAAATTAAATCCGGAATAAAACTTAGAAATTTTGTGGCTCATGTATTTGGTATCCTAAGCAAACTTCATTCTAAGCCACTAAGTATTCGTTTGGATCCACAACACATTTTCATGTTTGCGTTTTTTGACTTTTTTTTTTTTTTTTTTTTTTCAATCTAGCGCGTGAATACTAACATCACGATTCACATGGATTCACTGTGTAGGAGACAAAATGCATTGTTCACACACTGTTCACAGGTCCCACGACACTATTCACAAATTTAAAAATTATTTTACTACAGTGATTTCAGTTTTCAGTTTCAGCAAAAATAAGTTGTATCCAAATGGATCCTAAATATTAAGGGTCTGTTTGGGAACAGTTTATTTAACTGAAGTTAAAATCTTTTTGCTAAAAATGTAGAAAAAAAGTTGAAAAATAAGCTGAATAGTTCAATGGAACTCATGAATAGTATCAAAAAATGCAATAGGACCTATAAATATTACCAAAAATAAGCTAAAATTGCAAATAACCTGAAGATTTCAGCCCATCTCAAACGAACACTAAAAGGAACAATAATCGTCTATCTATGGCTATACTCAAATCCACACCTAATTTCACAATATACTTGAGTTTCAATTTGTAATTGTATTTCAACACTTACACATGGAACCACCATGGGTACTTGCTAGAAAAAAATAAAAATAGATGGACCAATCATAAGTAGGCCTGTCCACAGGTTGGGCTGGGTTGGTTTTGGACCTAACCCAGATTTAACCCGTCGATGTCGGGTAGAGGGCGAAGGAACCCAAAACCGACCGTTGGAAAAATCGGTCGAGTCGGTTTCAGGTGAGGGGTGAGCGTCAGTCGGTTCGGTTAGTTGACAGAATAAAAAAAAAGTCATTGAAATTTGAAAAAAAAGGTCGCTGGAATATGGAAAAGTCGTTGGAATCTGGAAAAGTTGTTGGGATCTGGAAAAAGTCGAAAGAATCTGCATTTTATCGCCCGAATTTTCATTTTTTTCACTGAAATATGCTTTTTTTCGCAAAAAATTGCTGGGATTTGGCTAAATCCCACCAGATCTAGTTGGATCTGGTCAAGATTTTACCAAATTTGGTCGAGATCTCACCGAATTTAGCTTGTTTTTGCAGGATTTTGCCGGATTTTTCAATAGCTCCGGTCGGGTTCGGGTTGCTTGGGTTTTGGAGAAGCAAACCCGCCACTCGACCTGCTGGTGTCGATTCTTAAGAACGGAAACCCATAGGCGATTGATTGAACCTTCGGTTCGGGTCAGAATCAGGTCAGCGTCGGGCGGTTTTGCCAGGTTATCGGGCTCCGGTCAGGTCTGGACAGCCCTTATAATCATAAGGTAACACATAAACATATTACGAATTTGGGTGTATGCTATGTTATTAGGGTCCCTAGCGTTATTCAAAAATAATTGAACATAGATCCTTAATGAAATGTTGTAAAGATATTTTTGGAATGAGCCTTAGATATCAAAGTCAATTAATTTTTGTAAGAATTATACTAAAGATATTACACATTTTATTATATGACCTTTAGAAACTTATGCCTGCTAAAGATATTACAACATTTTATTACTTTAGAAATTGACTCGTCAATTTTAAATAACTATTAAAACATAAATTAATAGATCTAGGGACATGTCCAATTGGAGAAAATAGTACCCCAATCTGATGTGTCATAACTTTATTACAATTCTAATGTGACAAATTGTGAGTGGTTGAGTAAAAAGTAGTGGATCTAAGTAAAAGTGACAGACAATTAATCAAATCTACCACATAAGATGGTTGTAATGGAAAAAGTTGTAATACTAGAATTGCTCATTTCACATCCAATTCCATAATATTAATTCAAAGATTTAGGGTATGTTTGGTAACTTTTTTTCCTCTTATTTTCTGTTTCCATTTTTTTTTTCTATTTTTGAAATTAAAAAACTTGTATGGTAACCAAAAATAGACAGGAAACAAAAATTATTCTCAAAAATCAATTTGTGAAAAAAAACTAAAAATATGTAAAAGACTGTTTTTAGTTTCTAATTTTCAAAAGTCAATGAAAATACGCATTTAATTTAATGAATTTATCTCATTTAAAGAGTTAGCATTAGAGTTTAAATTCTAGTAACAACATATTTTAGTATTTTTTTTTCAAAAACTATTTTTTTTTTTTAATTTCAACTAACCAAACATGTTTTTGATTTAAAAAATAAAAGAAAATTTTTTTCTTTATATTCTGAAAAAAAGTTTTTGAAAATAGAAAATAAAAACTATTACTAAACATAACCTTGCTTTCTCAAAAAAAAAAAAAAAAAAAACCAAATATTTATTATTATTACTTTTTTGAACCCACCAATCACATTTATTTCCTCTATCACTTTATAAAGATTATGTAGTAGCATTTGTAGCCGAAGTATGATCATAATTCATACCATCGCAACCCTTACTGCAGTGGTCACTTCACAAATATAAATGCTTGTGGGTGTGGGGGCCAAGGGCCAGGATTTAAGTTTTCATGAGAGAGCTTCACACACATATACACTTATATTAGGCTAGAGTAGAAATTCTATCTTGTTTTAAAAAAAAAAAATCATAAATATCACTCTATTTTTATGAGTAATGATACAACTTTATCATCTCCAAAATTAAAAAAAACTGTTAAGACTTTGCGGGATAGTGAAGTGAAGGGCAGGTGTCAAAATGATCTAGATTGTAGAAGTGATGAGCAGATTGGGAGTCAAGAAGCATTGAGCATTGAGCATTGATCATTACTGCATGGGCTGAGGTGGTGCAGTAGTAGTGACATTGGATTCACTAGCTCCATTTTGTATATCCTGTACCTAGCATATATGCGAGGTACCTTGCTCACTCTAATCACATATCAGCCTAGTTTAAAATCAAATAACAACATAAATCACAAATCTCTCTTTAATGAATCTCATCTCATCTCTCTTCTTTATTTGACTATCTCGGTATCTTCTAACTATAAAATTAAGGAGTGAATATCTGTGAGTTATAAGTGTCTCTCTATATATTATGAATTCCCTTTATTATAAATTAATTTATATTATATATATATATGTGTGTGTGTGTGTGTGTGTGTGTGTGTAATATATGCATTATTATTATTATTTTTTTGTTATAATGTTATTTGTGTGAATTGTGATATATGTGAATATAATATAACTTTATATATTTAACAATTAGAAAATATAGAGGGTTTGTCACACTTGTGTATATTGTTATAATTTTATAATAACTTTGTATTATAAAGTTAGTGATTGTTCAAGAATTTCATTGATTAAATAGACACTTAGTGTATTATTTATGTATGGATTGGTGTGGCTGTATTGATCAATAATTAATGTAGTGCAAGTGAATTGAGTATTGTCATTTAGATTAAAATTTTTATAAAAACAATGAGAAATAGATAATGGAAATTGCATAAAAATAAAAAAGATATATAAACTTAACAAAATAAAATGGCCACACTTAGCTACATTGATAATAGATAATAATAGCGGATAATAAACTATCATGTAACGATTTTAAAATATGAAAATTCGTAGAAAAAAATTGTAAAATTTCATGTCTTTGCATTTTTTTTAAAATTTTTTATTATTGATAACTAGATATATTCAAATTATTTTTTTATTAAATTATATTTAATTTAAGTTTCTTAATAAACCCCTTCAAAAATATTCCTAAAGCTGCCATTGGACACAAGGGCAGCTCTACATAGAGTCCAGAGTGGTCACTAGATCACCCTGACTTGAAAAAAAAAAATAATTATTACGTATAAATTTTAAAAAATTAAGATTTTTTTAGCCCTAAAAAAACTTTGTGACCACCCTAAGTTTTTTTAGATCCAACGCAATTAAATTTTAGACAAAATTTGGCAACAAGCATGGTTATCGATTCATACTATCATTTCAATGGACTACGGTTACTGATTTGGACTAAACCGTTTTATTTTTTAAAAAATGGACACGTGGCTTACAATGGTTTGTACATATGGATTAAATACTAAAGTGAGACAGATTTACCCCTTTTAATGATTCTTTCTTCCCTAATCTCACGACCAACTACACCTAGCTTCTCTCAGAAAAGATCTTGGCGCCAGCAACAAAAACAAGATACAGTGGCACTAACCTGTTACCTGTTCCCCCAAGCCCAATGAAATCTCGAGCCCTTGGTTGACAAAAATCCTTTCATTCTGTATTTGCTCATAGATTTGAAAAGAAAAGATAACTTGGAGCCCATTCACGACCAACTACACCTAGCTTCTCTCAGAAAAGATCTTGGCGCCAGCAACAAAAACAAGATACAGTGGCACTAACCTGTTACCTGTTCCCCCAAGCCCAATGAAATCTCGAGCCCTTGGTTGACAAAAATCCTTTCATTCTGTATTTGCTCATAGATTTGAAAAGAAAAGATAACTTGGAGCCCACTACCTTGATTAGTTGATAAGTTTGGACTTTGGATACGCATAAACAACAATTTCTTGAAAAAAGCAAAAAATTAAAGTATTTTATAGTTTGGGACTCAAAACTTTTGCCTGATTTGTAGATATATGTGTGTGTGGCAATACTTCTTTTGAAATGGGTTTGTAGTTGAAGCGGTAGCCCTGGAATGGATTAAAATTAAATGAAGCTATAAGCGCTCTCTTTATAAGCTTTGGAATTTTCAATCATTTCTTCTCTTCTATAAGGTGAGCTTCTAGGAGGGGTTGGGGTGTTGGGTATTCAGTTTTCACATTTAGGCGATGGGGTTTCCAGTTTGGGGATTTACTACGACTAGTCTGAAGGATAAATTTGTCTCACTAAAATATTTAATCCATATGCACGAATCATTGTAAACCACATGTCCATATTTTTATAAATAACATGGTTTAGTCCAAGACAGTTACCATGTTAGATCTCTGTTATGTCACATAGGACATAAACTAATGGACATTAACGGAAGGATGAAAAGTAGAACGTTTTGTAAAGTTTAAAGATGAAAAACAAACTATTAAAAGTTTAGGGACGAAAAATAAACTTTTGTGAAAGTTTAGGGATGAAAATGATATTTTACCCTAATTTTTTTTTATTGAATTTGAATTTTAACAAATCTACTAACAAATCTACTATTTAATTACATTTTTTTATTATATCTTTCATATTTGCAAAATTTCAAGAAGAGAAAATATATTGTTATGTCATCAATCAAATGTTTAACTTTTGAGTTTTTGTAGTTTAAAATTATATATAAAAAAATGAGTTTAGGGATTGAATAGTAAATAACATCAGATTGGCATGAAATTTGACATGTATTTTAAGAACATAAAGAACAACCAATTTAGCTATTAGATTTTCAAAATATGTAGCAATGTTATTTTGTTTAGTGAGAGTTGTAGCTTAAGGGTCTGTTTGGTATTCGCTTATTTTGCTAAAACTGAAAACTTTTTGTTAAAAGTATTGTAGATAAAGGTAAAAGTTAGTTGAAATAGTACAGTGGGATTTATAAATAGTACCAAAAAGTACAGTGAAGCCTATGAATAATAGCAAAAATAAGCTTAATAGTAACATAATTAAGCTAGCTTTTTAATTTGGAGCAAAACGCACACTAACTAAGGTTATAACCAAACTTTGACCTTAAATTTTGGTCCCTTAACAATATATTAGGTTCTTAGAAATAAGAATAAAAAGTCCAAGAAAAATTTTATTTAACTAAATTTTTGAAGAAATGTAGTTTGCAACATTAATAATGAGACTATTATTTAATGATTTCAAAATAAGAAAATTCATAGAAGAAAATTGCAAGGCTTTATGTGTTTGCTTGTTTGTATGTTTTTTCAATATATGAAGTTTTCTTTTTATTAGATTTTGTATGTGGATACTTCACACGTCCTAGGCTTGCTAGGCGTGCTTGGCATTCACCTAGGCATGCTTGGCAACCACCCAGGCCGTCCTCGGATGGCCTTACATTCACCTCGGCATGCTTGGAAAACCACCTAGGACGGTGTCCTAGGAGTCCCACGTCGAAGGAAAACCCCCTCACTTGCTGCCTTATAAGTTTTGAAGCGAAGGAAGTAGTGTACCATTAGTTTATAGTTATTCGAATAACTATAAACTAATGGTGCACTACTTCCTTCGCTTCAAAACTTATAAGGCAGCAAGTGAGGGGGTTTTCCTTCGACGTGGGACTCCTAGGACACCGTCCTAGGTGGTTTTTCAAGCATGCCGAGGTGAATGTAAGGCCATCCGAGGACGGCCTGGGTGGTTGCCAAGCATGCTTAGGTGAATGCCAAGCACGCCTAGCAGGCCTAGGACGTGTGAAGCACTCCTATTGTACCCACATTGTATAATTTAAATTTCTTAATAACCACCCTCAAAAACCTTCTTGGAACCGCCATTGCTAAGAAACCAATCAATTTTTGGTGTAAGCTGCCAAGACACCAATCAATTTTTGATGTAAACAGAGATTGAACCACAGATCTCTTATATAACTATCAAAGACTTTACTAATTAACCTAACTGGAATCCACTAGCCACTAGGAATTAAATGTGTTAATTTGTATTTGGTTGGGCTATTATTATTATTGGACTATGTCATTCAGAATAGAGCTATCGGTGAGGAGTGTCCTCATTTATCCCATCTATTTCCTTCGAAGATTAAGATTATCAGGTAATATATATATATATATATATATATCATCTGGAGTTCTTTTGTGCAGTAATTAAGTTAATTGATTAGAATAAATAGTTGTTTTTTTTTAATGGTGTATTTTAAAGCAGTACATGTGGCAAAGTGAAGGCAAAAAAAGAGAGGCATTGATATCATTAAAACGTTTTTTTTTTTTAAATAAAAAATTTAATTTGGAAGAAGATACCGTGAATTAGAAAAAGTAAAATAAAAATTGCGGTATTTTAAAATTCAAATAAGTTAGAGAATAAAAAAGTGAGAAAAAAAAAAAGAGTTTATATGAATTATTAAGTTTTTGTGTTTATCTAAAGAATTGAAAATATATTAGAGATAAAAGTAGTAGATAACAACTGTAGGGTCAGTTTTTGTAGCCCAAACTCAAAAGGTATGGGTTAAAGGCCCAGCGAATCCAGGACAATAAATTTGCAGAGAGTGGGCGAAAGAGCTAGGCTGGTTATGAAGTAAATAATAGTTGGCTAGGTTAATTAGAGTGATGATAACATAAAATAATGCCTGAACAATTCCATGAATGAATGTCCGAAGAGATGTTTTATTAAGTGAACAGTGATTACAACATTCAGAGTTATAGTAAAGCTTTTCTTTTTTTTTTTTTTTCTCTCCTCTCCGTCCTTTATTATCAGGGACCCTTCTTCTTTATATAGAATCATCTCCTATCATCTCCATCGTCCACCTGTTCTTCATCTGCGTATCTACTCAAGTGCATGTCACATCATGTGTCTACTTTAGTTCTTTGTGAGTGGCGGTAGCCAAGGTTACACTGTTCAGGGGTCTTCTCCACATAAATGTGGCCAGAAAAGCTGTTGCAGTGCATTAAATACGGTGGTAGCAGCTTTTCCTTTAGATATTTTTTAGTTCTGATCATCTCCAGATCCGCCCAGAACTTATCATTATCATTGGGATTGTTAGGAAGATTATTCGGATCTTCCACACGTTTGTTTGATCAAGGCTATTTGTGGCCGAGGAGTAAAACGTCTTCGGACGGTACTCCCCCTTTACTTCTGGGCTTCCTGCTTCAGATGGGCCGCCCCGACCACCTATTGCTCTTCGGAAATATAATAGTCTTTAACAGGGTGTCCCAGACCCATTAAGTAGCTCTGGGTTCTTTCCCCCCACAACAACAATTAGTTATTGTTCCTATTTAAATAAAAATAGTCCTATCCCATAACAACAATTATGTTGTTGTTTCTATCTAAAAATTAATTCAAAGAAGTGATAAAGTAGGGAAATAATTGATATAAAAAAAATGATTTTTGTATTTATCTAAAAAAATAAATATAAGGCAGTAAAATAAAAAAGAAAAAAAAAGCTGATATATATGAACAAGTTTTTTTTTTTTTTTTTTTGAGAAGGTTGATATGAACAAGTTAGTTGTTGTATTATCTTAAAAGTTAATTACTTCTGGTCCAACCTTTTACTTTATTATTTATTATATATATAATATGATTTTATTTTTATTTTTGATGAAATATATGATTTTTGTTGGTAAACGAATCAACCACGTAATCATTAATAATATATTATATAGTATACACCAAAGGAGAAAAAACTTTGGTGAAGAATCAATTTTATGTCCAGCAAAAAGCAAAGGACCCGACTGGGGTTACCCCTTTTTAGTTTAGTTGTGAAAAAAGAAAAAGAAAAAAAAGAAAAAAAAAAACGAAAGATTATCCAAACAATATATATAATTATATATAAAAAGGCAGATCCGTGAAGGCAAACAAATCGTGACCGACCATCACAACATTAACGGCCACCCACAATGGCGGGAGAGCAAATGAGCATGTGGCACTTGGCAGTGGCCACTATCTCTATTCCCCTGTTATAAATACCAACCTCTCTACCCCAAAACTTCATCATCAACTATCTCTCTTTTCTTTCTCTCCTTAATTTTAACTCTAGTTTTGTTAACTCAACCTCAACCTCCAATTCCATGGCTGAAGAGAAGCACCACCACCACCTTTTCCATCACAAGAAGGACGAAGAAGATAAGCCTGTTGAATCTGTCTACAGTGAGACTACTACTGGTTATGCTGAGACTGGTTATTCCAGTGGTGGCCCCGGTGGGTACGGTGAGTCGACCGTAGAAGGATATGGTGCCACCACCATCTCCACCGAGTCTGAGGTTGACTACAGGAAGGAAGAGAAGCACCACAAGCATCTCGAGCAGCTTGGTGAGATGGGTGCTGTCGCAGCTGGTGCTTATGCCTTGGTAATAAATATATATATATATATATATATATATATAACCTTCTTAATCTGCTGTATGGCACAGATTTTGTTTTAAGTTTATTAACATCTTTAATAATAATAAGGCTAAAGTTTTTNGTTATTCCAGTGGTGGCCCCGGCGGGTTCGGTGAGTCGACCGTAGAAGGATATGGTGCCACCACCATCTCCACCGAGTCTGAGGTTGACTACAGGAAGGAAGAGAAGCACCACAAGCATCTCGAGCAGCTTGGGAGATGGGTGCTGTCGCAGCTGGTGCTTATGCCTTGGTAATATATATATATATATATATATATATATATAACCTTCTTAATCTGCTGTATGGCACAGATTTTGTTTTAAGTTTATTAACATCTTTAATAATAATAAGGCTAAAGTTTTTCTTGTTTTTCTGGATAATGATATATTTCAGCACGAGAAGCATAAGGAAAAGAAAGATCCAGAGCATGCCCACAAGCACAAGATAGAAGAGGAGATTGCAGCAGCAGCTGCAGTTGGAGCTGGTGGATTTGCCTTCCATGAGCATCATGAGAAGAAAGAGACAAAGGAAGAAGAGGAAGAGGCCCAAGGAAAGAAGCACCACCACCTCTTTGGTTGAAAACAACACCACCATCATCCATCCATCCAAGACATACCATCTAGATCTCTCTTTCAATGTGTCTTTTTTATTTATTAACTGCGTCTTTTTTCTTCTTCTTTGAGTTGTGTTGTGTTTATGCCAGTAAGCAACTACCCTAAATAATACTTTGTGGGCGAGCGAGAGTGAGTTTGTAAATGCTTACTTGGTTGGTACATGTCCCTGTTCATTGTGTGTCATCCCGTTTCTTTGTGTGCAATGTTGATAATAATATTTTCCTATCATATCAATTAATCTTCTTGATGTTATCTAAGCAATTTCTTATTTAATTTAATTTTATTAATTTTTTAACCCAAGTGAACTTCTAGAAAAAAGAAGAGTAATACAAAAATAATTAATACAAATTTCATCACATAAGATGTATCACTTATTACAAAAAGTAATTTTGACTTTCATTTATTATAATTTTTTTGACTTTCTTTATCATATTGTTAAATTCATTGATTACCTTTATTGTCATATCAATTTATAAATGTCATATTGTAATATTTGAAAAATTAATAGTTATTTAGGGTAAATACCATGTTAGTTACTACTTTCATATTTATAATAGACCATATCATAAATTTAATTAGTGGAATCTACCATAAATGTAAGAGAGTAGATCTAATAATTATGCATAAAATTTATAATATCTTTTAACAATATTTTTTTTTATTTTAAAAATCATCCATTAAAAAAAATTGATTAACTAATTAATTGTTTATCATTATCAGCTGGTCAGTGTGTTTTCCTTCCATTTCTTTCTCCCTTTATATTATCAAAATATAATATAAAACTAATAAACAAGAACATGGACATTTTTCATTGCTTTGATCAGTCAATCACAAGATCATTTGTGCGATATTTTTGATGTTAGGATTAAGATACATATATCATGGTTATTGCATGACAGCAAATGAGATTATGTTCATGGTGGGCTTGTGCAGTGTAAATGATTATTTATTTATTTATATAATTAAATATTTAATGAAAGTAATGTCATCAACAGTCACAACTAACAAATTGTAATATGCTAACTTTCTTACAAGATATCCTTGATCTGCCGTAACTGTAACATAACAGTAAATAATGTTAAAATTTCATGGTACTTATTTGATTATTTTGTATAACTAGTAAGTTACTCATATGATGCTAGGATAATTTTGTGATATTTTATATAAGACGGTTTTGGAGAATGTTGTACATATATTATAAAGAAAAAGTAAAATAAAATATATTTTGATATATTAAAATAAAATAAATACAAAAGAGTAATAAGATCATGAAAATTAACTAATTTGTATTGTGTTCACATATTGCATACCATGAAAAAAATAGGCAAAAATGCAAAACTGATCCTTTAACTTTCAGCTTTTGTTATTTCAGTCTTCTAATTTTCAGTTTTGTCATTTCAGTCCTCTAAGTTTCAATTTTTGTTAATGTGGTTTTCCTTTAGAACTCAGTTATCTTTTTCCGTTAAGTGATCAAAACAACACCGTTTTGACTTTTTTTTTTTTTTTTAATAACAATTTTCATAGTTAAAAGAAAAAAAAAGCTGTAAAAAAAGAAAAGAAAAAAAAAACATTCGGAAATGGCGAACGCAAGATCTGTGCAAAACCTGTGCCTCTGTTCTTGCGTCGTCTTCGCCGCCAAGATCTGGATATGCCCCTTCTGTTACCAGCGCAACCATTCCCCTCCTTACTATTCCGTGATCTCCGATACCAATCTCCCTGAGTCCCTGGCGAAGTCTACGCTCAACACACCACCGATCAATACACTCCCCGAGTCCCCTTGAAGAACACTTGCTCCATTATCGTTGACGCCATGAGGTGTCTGAGCGGGACCACTACGATCTGAGCTGAGATTGATGTTAGCGAGAGAGGCTCTTGCGGTAGAAGAATTGGTTGAGAAATGAGAGGACCCACACGCACTCTCCTAGAATCATGTTCGGAATGTGAAGCACAAGAGAGAAGGGTCGTTGGTGGTNTTGATGTTAGCGAGAGAGGCTCTTTGCTGTACCAGAAGAATTGGTTGAGAAATGAGAGGACCACACACGCTACTCTCCCTAGAATCCATGTTCGGAATGTGAAGCACAAGAGAGAAGGGTCGTTGGTGGTCAAACCGTTAGAGCTACTTGCTCAATTGATATTTCTCGGAGTTGGTGGAATTTTCCGAATTGATATTCGAGAGTTCTGGACTGTGTATGAATGAGAAGATTTTGAAGCTTAGCTTAGTGTTTAGAGAGGTGGAAATATGAAGAGAAAAAAAAAAGAATGAAAGAGGAAAGAGATTATGAAAATTTACTGAGAGGAGCTTTGATTTCTTTGTTATTGTTCATCTTGTTCGAAAACAAAAAAGAGGAGATGAGCTATGTCAAATTGGCTTTGAGGATGAGGCGTGCGGCGTGCGGCATGCCATTGGCTTGTTGCCCGAGAACGCGGCTTCGTTTCATTTGGGACTCAGATTCAGGTTTGTGGATTGGACTTCTCCACATGTTAAAGGTTTTGATTTCTTAGGTTACTTGTTTTTTTTTTTTTTTTTTAATTTTCTTTTAATTATAAAAATTATTATAAAAAGAAGCTAAAATTAAAGGGTCATTTAACGGAAAAAGATAACCGACTTCTAACGGAAGACTACATTGACAAAAATTGAAACTTAGAGGACTGAAATGACAAAACTAAAAGTTAAAGGGTCAGTTTTGCATTTTTGCCAAAAAAATATGTCAAACTCTCTCACGTCTTCCACTCATTAATAGTACAACATTAAAAATGTCTTATAGATGATTTAAAACCATGGTAAAATATGGTTTTACATTGCATACCAAATATTCTCTACTTATATATCCAAACAAAAAATATCTAACCAAATTATACTCAAACCTAAATCATATTTAAGCCCCTAATTTATAAAGAAAAAAAAATTACCAGTAGGGTTTTGGCAGTTTGATGGTGGTGGGGACTAGTATGATGGATGTTGTGCCCCTCAGATTCATCTTTTGCTCTCTTACAAATACTTTGTCAATTTCAATACTTAATTTTGATAATAGTGAAACAATACTTTTCTTTTAATAATCTACAACATTTTCGTGTCTCTCTATCTCTCCCCATGGCCTTATCTTGTTAGTTATTACTATTAATCCTATTATTATCATTATTTTTGCTTTTTTTTTTTTTAATACTAAAACGGTGGGTATTCTAAAAGACATGAAGTAGAGAGAAATGTATGATGTAAACTCGAGCAATTAATAAGATAACATAAAATTAATTTAATGTTATCTTTTGAGTAACAGTAAAAAAAAAAAAAAAAACTTAATGAAAAGAAGTAAAAAATGATTAAATGTAAAATTAAAGGCCACATGACAAGCTACATGCACTCCCATTGGGGTCTTTACTTTATATATGTGATCATTTGCAATTAATTAACTAATCTGGCCTAAAATAGAGGGTATGTCTTGGTTGTTAATACTTAAGCTCTATAAAACCATATCTCTTGTTCATTGTTTTTTCCTAAGGATTTTGTAAGTAAAAACAAATGACTATTTCTGCAAGGTGTTCTACAAAAGGCCTGCAATTGTTTTTTATTTTTTTTTTATTTTGAATTCTCTTATTGATTGTGTCTTCTTTCGTTCCTATGCAGATAAAATGATAAATCTCCTAATGTGGAGCTTTTAAAGCTCTAAAACAATGAAAGAGAATCGCAAGCACCTATATGAAGTAACTGCTTCCTAAGTCCAACACTTTCTTGTCTTTTGTTTTGCTCAGTAACAATTAGTGCTGCCGCTATTTAACTTCGGGTGAATTGGTGACTTCTTTTAGTATTAATATAATTTTTCTGCAATTTGTGGAGCGGAGGATAAAGGGTTTGTTAATGGGAAAATATATATATATATATATTGAGGCAGCATGTAATTGCTTTTTTTTTTTTTTTTTTGGTTCAGTGCCAATAAGTGTTTCTCCCTATTTAACTTTAAGTGAGTTAAAATATATGTGTGTAGGGGGTGGATCCTAGGAACCAGGCCCATTCCACTAAGATTGGGCTAGAATGGAGGTTCAATACAATTAATTTGTAAATATGGGTAGCTAAGGCCAACACTTGATTCCTAAGGGTTACAGTTCGATAGTTAAAAAAAGGAGTTAGCAAGAATAACAATACATGTACAAAATTATAGTAGGAAAAGAGAGATTCTTATTTAAGTCCTTCATTGGACTGGTTGAGGAGCAATTGTTCTTAAGATGTGCACTTCTTGGTATTACACTGGTATCTCTCTCTCTCTCTCTCTCAACTTTTTCCGATCCCATCTCAAGGAGCGCAACGTGTGATTTTTTTAAAGTTTAGTTTGAAGATGCAAAAAGGTACAATTTTTGTGTTTTTAATTTGAGTTTTTACTGTTAACATGACAGATTTTTAAATGGGTTTTAATCCTACATGGCATAATATCCTTAGCTTGTTTTTTATTTTATTTTTTTTAATATATAGAATATAGTATTAGATATTGGTTGTCTAGCATATGTTTTAACAATAAAAGGAGTATATATAATTGATTGAATAAAGATATAGAATTATATTGTATTTATGTTGGGTACAGTGCAGACCACATATAATTTTTTTTTGAGATAATATAGATAGAAGACGTAGAGAATGGGAAAGAAAGGAGTGGAAACTACATATAATCTTTAGTTTGAAAAACTTCACATTTTTGTCCACTGAAGCAATTTATCAATAACCAAAAAAGAAAAAAAAAAGAAAAGAGATTTGCTTGGTAATTAATCGCTTGGAAAATTCTAGGGCCTGAGGGACGTGCTTGATAAAGTGGTAATGGGTAAGTTCGTGGAAATCAAATTCCGAGGCTACATGATAGAGTTTAACACCGACTGGTGGAAGAGAAGTATTTGTATTTGCATACTGGCATGATGAAGAGTTAATCTCAATACTAGGATACTCAAAACAAATTTGTTAAACTGATGATGCGGTTAGGAAATTATGATACAATAAGAAACAATTAATGAGGGAAATGGGAAAGATGTTAAGTTGCTTGGTCAGGAAACTATGGAAAAAACTCTTCAAGATCATTGATGACAGCGGTGCGGTGGTCGGTGATTTTGCTCTAGAGACTGGTGTCAGCAGTCTGGTGGCAAGAGAACCTCACCGGTGATCAATTTTGGTAGTTCGATAGCCGGAGTCACCGAACCAGTAGACAGTGGTCAAAGACGCGACACCACAACTGGCACCGGAGGTTTGGTAACAGAAGGTGCCATTTTCTCAACGGAGATTGTTAGCAGTTCGGTCGCTGAAGTCATTGCTCTGACTGTCAGTTCCAGCAGTCTAGCACCAACGGCTTCAATATTGAGCCATTGATTTTGGTGGTTTGCTTGAAATATTTTAGTTATCATATCAAAAACTTAAAAATATTTTACTTAAAGTGTTTACTTGTAAAATATTTTGTTTTTGAAAATATTTTACTTTAAAACAAGTATGCAAATTTCAATTAAATATCCTTTACAAATGCCTAGATTATATATAAAAAAAAAAAAAAAAAAAATCAGATTTGTTAATTTGATGGACCAACTTTCTAAAGTCAGCACTTGAATCTACCAATGGAGTATGATATTTTTAAGCCCATAAAAACTTGCTAAGCCTAACCATTCGAAAGCCCATTAACATTGCATAATTTTCACTAATGGTTTGAATTTATAAACAACAATGGCTACAGAGAAAGGCCCAAGATGAAATAATCATGTAACTAAAAAGGCTTAAAAAATTGATAAAATTGCAGAGGACATTACCTATACTTTATGAATTGGAGGGAGAATGTTCACAACCATATCAGATAGTTGATTTTATTTTATGGGGCTGCAAGTGCTTGAGGTCAACTGCACATGTAATTTTTATTACAAATCTTAGCCATAGCTTTCATGAAATTTAGCTCATGGAATTCACTTGAATTAAAAGCAGCCAAAACACCTAAAATAAGGTGAAAAAAAAAATAATATGTAATGGTATAAAATTGTGAGATCTTTAAAGTTGACGTGACAAAAAATGTAAACAAAACATCTTTTATATATATATATATGTATAATACTTCTCTTTAAGTCTTGACCTTTGATGACAAAATTCATGGCCTGGGGAGGGCTTAGTCATTTGACCATGATCACCACTATATATAATCACCCTAACCCAAACCCTTAATCCACATCACAGAGCAATTAATAACCTTTCTCGTTGATTCTGGCATTGTGGTTCCTGTATCTTCTCAAGACATCTATCATACTCTACCACCACAATGGCTGACCACCACCACCACCACAATAAAAACGAGGAAAAACCTGTTGATTATAAGAAGGAAGAGAAGCACCACAAGCATCTCGAGCAGCTAGGCGAGCTCGGTGCTATTGCTGCTGGAGCTTATGCCTTGGTAATCTTCCTCATCTAGTTGTCATTTTTCCTTTAATTCCTTCAGGTTTTTTTTTTTTTTTTTAATATATATATATATATATATATTTGTCTGTTTGTGTTTTAAAAATTGCTATTTTCATTGTATTGAAGTTTTTCTATTGGTAGTTTGTTACAGATACTGTTTTTGATCTCAAGCAGCATGAACCAATATCTTTAATTAATCGAAAACGCTATAGAAAAGAGCTGTTGTTTCTGGGATGAATGAGAGATTTCATTGAAAACAAAGCACTAGTATGAGCCTACACATGATACATATACACTAGAGAAAACAAACAAAACTTGCTGCGAAGGTAAACAAACAAACTTTTTACAAATTAAAAGCAGCAGAGCTACTATACTCTTCATTAGTTATTTGGTCTTGTGTTGCGTTAGCTCAATCAGGAGTTTCTATGCGCATGCATGCATATTCGGGATTTCTTGATGGTATCTATGTTGAATTCAATTGACCTTAAAATTTATTCGTGTATAGTTGTTTAAGTCCTTTTCGAATTCGTACTAGCACTTTAATTTGTTTCAATGATTGATTCAGCATGAAAAGCATTAGGCAAAGAAAGAGCCAGAGCATGCCCACAAGCACAAGATAGAAGAGGAGATTGCAGCAACAGTTGCTGTAGGAGCCGGTGGGTATGCGTTCCATGAGCATCATGAGAAGAAAGAAGCAAAGAAAGAAGAAGAAAAGGCTCATGGAAAGAAGCACCACCATGTCTTTTAAGAGTATAAAATATTTATGTGTTTCGTTGTATTCAGAATATTTGAGACATGTAAATCATCAGTAAGCGACTACCCCAAATAATATTATTAGGAATGAGTAATGAGTTTTATGAATCTCTTCTAGATGGGTTATATCCTCGTCAAAGTAGGTTTTATCTAGAACTCTTGCTTTGTGCAATGTTACCGTGTCAACTATATTTGAGTTTCTCTTCTCTGTAATCTTCTATGAAGTTTTGAAGTCCTCCCTTTTCACATAAATTTTGCATAAATTTGTTGTTCCTAAGAACAATAATCGATAAATAAAAAATCTTCTAACAAACATTTGAATAATAACATTTTACAAGTATTGGATTTACCATAAATTTAGAGAACAGTTGAGAGATATTATCTTGATTGATAGGCCAAGAATGTATTGACCTCTTGTAATAACTTAATCAATTAATTAGCAAGTGAATTAATTAAGTTAATTAACATGCAATACGCGTGGGTAGCACAAACAAATCACCGACTAAGTTAAATGCAAGGGAAAATGAAGTTGACACGGTGATTTGTTTATAGATGGAAAAAATCTCTAAGGCAAAAACCCCATCGGGTGATTTTAAGATCACCACTTCTGAGAATCCACTATTATCACAACAAGCAGTTACAAGTAAAGGAATCCGAGTACCTTATACCAACCTACAGTTGAACCTTACCCCAATACACAATTGGACATGTTTTGTAATGACAATCTCTCATTTTCAATGCACGGCTCCCAATACGTGACTAACCAATTGATGCACGGATCCAAGTATGTGACTAACACACTAACTTGAGAAGGATGTTAGTTGCAAAGTTCTTCAGTTCATCCACATGATGAAGATCAAGAAGCTCCTTGATCACAAAACCCTACGGCGTATAAATGCAGTAGCTTCTTCAAAAGAAAGATGAACTAGGGCATATGGCTCCAGTCACAATATGCTTGAATAAAACATTTGCATCAAGTTTCATCAACCTTATGACGGCCCTTAAAATAATTCTTATATATGTTTAGGGTTGTGATAAAAGAAAGCCTGAAAACATACATATGGATATGTGTGAAATCAAATTTGAAAAACTGATTTTCGTAAATCTCGATAGATAGGGTATCTGTCAAGCAGCTGTCGAGCATTAGGCTAAATTTGCCTTTTAAATCTCGATAGATACAATATCTCGAGCTTTAAAATACAACACTTCTTCACTTGCTTTTTGGACAAATTTGCATGACTTTAACTCTTGACTTCAACAACATGTTTCTTGAAGACTTAAACCATCATAGATCTACCCAATTACAAGTAAAGTGTGTTTTGTTAAAGGATAATCCAATTCTAAATGACATATGTTTTTAACATGATTCACATGTGTCCTAATAATCTCCTCCTTTGGCAATCTGTGACAAAATCACAACAAACAAATAAAATATGAGAGAAGTCATAAATTACTCAACTCATACTCACTTGTCGAATACAATAAAATCTATCTTAATACAAACTCTTGAAAATTTTTGCAAAAAGAGAGTTCATGGCATGAAAGACTTTGAAAACTTGTATTTTTGAAACACTTTAAACAAAACTCATCACAGCATCTTAGTGTGAAATAGAAATAAAAGATTGCATACAATAAATAAAAAGCATGTGCATAAAGAGAGAAAAGAAACAACACATGAAGTGATAGGTGAAAAAAATGTAATAACAACATATATATACATACATACATACATACATACATATATATATATATATCAATAATGAGTACAAGGTTTGCTATCATAATGTAAGAACAATGTATCTAAGAAAAGAAAAAAAATATATAAGTCCTCACTACATCCTCAAAAGATGAACACTCCCCCTAACAAAAATGTCCTATACAAACTCTCCTCCTAAGTACATGACTACTCTCATACCCAAAACTACTCTTTTTGTCACGAATGACAAAGGGTAAGTCATTGAGACGTAGTCATCTCATCGTCATTGGAAGAGCTAGCATCCTTATCAACAGTAGCATCAGCAGCACTACCGGAGTCACCATCATCGTCCTCGTCCTCAGATGCCTTTGGAGAAGGAGAGGGATACTCTACAAAACCACCAAGGCGAGCCTGTTGTCATGCAATATGACTGACATGGTGTTCACCAAATACAACTCAGTAGAGAGTATTAAAGCGAGCATCCATCTTGAAGGTATTCACCTAATACGACTGATATACGCTAAAGCTGCACCATGACCATCTTGAGGGTCATACCACTCGCAGAGGTAGAAGGAGCAAATATGAATGGAGTAGAAGAAGCCGTAGGAGTTGCCATCTCGGTCCATGGCTGCTTCGGTCGAAACTGGGCCTCGCTCCATCTAACAGTCGCCACGCTAATGGCACACATCACAGTGAAGTGAGGAGACTCGGAATAGGACATAGACTCGTGGAGAAGAATTCGCGTGATAGCAGAAGGGAAATAAGCTTATCACGGGTTGCTGAATCCTTATAGACATCTATAAGGGATATGTGAAGTGAAAGGGAAAATCAATAGTAAGTCCCTCAAGTAGGGATAACAAAAATTGAGCACGAGGCTCAGTAATCGAATTATAGTGAGACAAGGGATGTAAAACAAATGTCATCACCATATTTAGGAACCTCGAACCTTTGGAAAAGCTCGAGCAAGGGTTTTGACGTTCACCCTAAGATGAGGGTGTCTCACAGAAAAGAGATATGAGTTTGTCTTTGGATATAGTTTGAAGACGAGGACAGCCGGGGTAGTCAGCAAACTCTACCCTCGGAACGAGTAGTACCTCAAATATAAGATCTGGAGTGACTACAATGCGCATACCTCGCACGCGAGTGATGAAAAGAGGTACAAAGTAATCAAATCCGTGCATATTAGAGTAGAACTCTTGTATGATCACAAAGGGACAAGTGACCGGGATGTCACATAGAGACTTCTAACCTTTACTGTAAATGATAGTGGGAAGGTCAGTATCGAAAAAGTCTGAAAGAACGACTTGGCGTTCCGAATGAATGCTGCGTTGAGAAAAGTTCTCCGAAAAGTTTAGACGGCTTTATCATCACGGAACTAGACAAAAGAAGGAGTAGGATCAGAAGAAGATGCTACCCTAAAATGAAGAGGGTTCCAAGACGGAGCAGACTTGCGCTTAAGTGCCATGCACAGACTAACCGAGAGAGAGAGAGAGAGAGAGAGAGAGAGGCAGAAGAGTACCAAACAAAGTCAATATCAAAAAGATAGAACAGAGAGGAACATATGCATGAAAAATGCATGAACATGTGACATGCAACAATAAAAATATCATGGGCTTAGCCCAATCCAATCCTACAAGTACACATGATTTTAGCATAGAGAACACATATCTATAATGCATGAAACATTGTTAAAATGCAAATGTGATGCAATGCATGAGCATATAAAATCATTTAAACAAAACCCAACCCAAAAATTTTGCAAAAACCTCATCAATTCTGAAAACCCCAAAATTTTCCCAAAAAAAAAAAAAAAAAAAAAAACCAGGTCTATATGAATGAATGACATGAAGAAAGGTGAAAACAAGATCATACCAGATAAAGAAAGATCACTCTAGGCTAAAAATCCACTAGGTTTGAGGTTTAGAGAGAGAGAGAGAGAGAGAAGTGTTTGGGGAGGTGAAGAGTCAGATTCTATCGAGAGAGATTGGAGAGAAATGAGAGAAAATCGCGCTGAAGACTATGTATAGAAATCACAAAGCTCGATGGATCGAGAGATGTTGAGAGGTGTCGAGCACTAAATCTCGACAAATAAAGTTGTCGAGGTGCTATCAAGAGTTGTCCATAGCAAAGTGACCTCGATGGATCGAACTACTGTCAAGCATCTATCGAGCAGACAGAAAGTTTCTTGATGGATCGAGAATCTGTTGAGTAACTATCGAGAAAAATTCTCAAAAGCTTCGATGGATCGAGGTTGCGTTAACTTCTGTCGAGAAAAAAGATCAAAGGGCTCGATAGAT
The DNA here is from genome assembly GCF_002906115.3 of Quercus suber. NCBI lineage: Eukaryota > Viridiplantae > Streptophyta > Magnoliopsida > Fagales > Fagaceae > Quercus > Quercus suber. The sequence continues at coordinate 625,897 of NW_027069623.1, read as the reverse complement.
AGCTTAGCTTGTTGAGAGGTATCGAGAAGCTGTCGAGATGAGCAAAAACAGTTTTTCGAAGAAGAGAAAAACATAGAAATAAATGCAATCAAGCATGCTACTCAATCAAAGATCCAATCAACATTTTAATATCTCAAAAACATCTCTCAACACAAAAAAAAAAAAAAAAAAAGTTAAGCATTTAGATCCAAAATTCACACACACACACACACACACACACACACACACACTAAATAAGTCTAACCAATTTTATATTTCAAAAACAAGTCAAGACAATTTAGTAAGCATACATTAATATATGTATCCCTTGTGATGGCCAAATCACATTATACCTGCACATATATCAAAAGTAGCAAAGAATATTGCATGTTGTGTGTGAAAAACATCGCAAGATTGCATAAATGTCTTTATGTGATGACGACTTGGGATATGAGAAAATCAATTTAACTCACACACAATCATAACTGCTTGATGGGGACTATCACCTTCAAGGTACGTCCTATAACTCCCACATCTCCTAGAAGACAATCTTGCAATCATATATAAAGCATTTTGATTCTTTTTCCTTTTATTGTTATTTGCATATTTTCCTTTTGTTAAGCATATTATGTATGAGCATATAAGATAGAGAAAAGAAATACCCAATTATGTTAAGCTTTTGACATTGCACTTTTGCTATTTCGAAGTATACAGATGTCATTTCTTGATTGGCGGGCAACAGTGGTGAGATGGTTATTTATGTCTTTCTCTTAGATTTTCTAGTCATTCCCGTCAAAAAGAGTGACACAAGTGTTAAGTATAAAAGATTACTTAATCTTACTCATTACAAACACGAGCCATAAAGCTCACTTACTTAGTTGTGCATAGAGATGCTCATCTAAGTTACAAATTATACAAAATTTAGAAAACTTTGTTTCAATGGCTATCCAAGGTACACAAGTACCAATGTACATAAAACACTTTTTTTTTTTGGTATTTTTCTGATTTTTCAATTTTTTTTTTAATTTTTATGAAAAAAAAAAAATAATAAAGCAAAACTGAAAACGAATAAACAAAACATGTTAACCAAAGCGTAGCATAAAACAAGACTAACTTAAAACAAGAAAGCAAAACACACAAGTAATGCATAAACAAAAGAGAGAGAGAAAAAAAGTGACTAAATCACTTAGAGCCTTTTTCTTTCCACACCTTAGAGGAACTTTTCCGTTTGGCAAACCCTTGATCCGAAGGTGAGGGAGAAGAATTAAACTATTCAAATTNCCAGCTCTGTCAAAGGAACTTTGTCAATGTCCTTTGATTCCTCAATTGCAGTGATCTTGGCATGAAATCTCTCAAGTAGAGATTTAAGCATCTTTCTAACAATCTTGGGTTTGGAAATGGTTTCCCCAAGATTAAAGGCTGAGTTCACTATGTCCTTGAGCCTGGCATAGAATTCATCGAACGACTCATCCTCCTCAATCTTGGTCTCTTCAAAGCTTGTAGTAAGCCTCTGAAGTTTCAAATCCTTGACAGTCTTAGTTCCTTTATAGGTTGTTCGGAGGATGGTCCATGATTTCTTTGCAGTTCAGTAGAGGATATCTTCTTAAACTTCTCATTTGTGACCGCATTGAATAAAGCATTCAATGCCTTGCTACTGAAGTTAGCTACTTTGATCTTTGCATCATCCTAATCAGCCCACGCTTCCTTAGGCTTAGTCCAGCCTATCTCCAGGGCTTGCCACACTTTTTCATCTAATGACTACAAGAAAGCTCTCATGCGTGCTTTCAGTATGTATAGTTAGTACCATAAAATAAAAGAGGTATAATTAAAGATTGTCCTCTATCCATAATAGTAGGGGTTAATGGATCACACAACAAAGATTAACCCTGATCAGAGTGTGCTCGCTTTGATACCACTTGATAGGCCAAGAATGTGTTGACCCTTTGCGATAACTTAATTAGCCAAGTGAATTAATTAAATTAATTAACATGTAATACGTGTGGTAGTATGAACAAATTACCAACTAAGTTAAATGTAGCGAAAAATAAAGTTGATACGGTGATTTGTTTACGAATGAGGAAAACCTCTAAGGCAAAAACTCTATTGGGTGATTCTAAGGTCACCACTCCCAAGAATTATTATTATCACAACAAGCGGTTACAAGTAAAGGAATCCTAGTACCTTATAGCAACTTACATTTGAACCCTTACCCCAATACACAATTGGACTTGTTGTGTAATAACAATCTCTCATTTTCAACGCACGATTCCTAGTACTTGAATAACCAATCATGCATGGATCCAAGTATGTGACTAACACACCAACTTGAGAAGGATGTTGGCTACAAAGTTCTTTAGTTATCCACATAATAAAGATCAAGAAGCTCCTTGGTTACAAAACCCTACGACGATATAAATGCAACAGCTTCTTCAAGAGAAAGATAAATTAGGGCATATGTCTCCGGTCACAATATGCTTGAATAAAACCTTTGTATCAAGTTTCATCAACCTTATGAAAACCCTTAAAATAATCCTTATATATGTTTAGAATTGTGAGAAAAAAAAGCCTAAACACATACACATGGATATCGTGAAATCAAATCTGAAAAATTGATTTTCATAAATCTCGATAGATAGGATATCTGCCAAGCAACTGTTGAGCATCGGGCTAAATTTGCCTTTTAAACCTTGAAGATACAATCTGTTGAGCTAGCTGTCAACCTTTAAAATATAGCACTTCTTCATTTGTTTCTTGAACAGATTTTCATGGCTTTAACTCTTGACTTGAACAACATGTTTCTTGAAGACTTAAACCATCCTAGATCTACCAATTACAGGTAAAGTGCGTTTTATCAAAGGATAACCCAATTCTAAATACATATGTTCTTAACATGATTCACATATGTCCAAACATCGATGATGCTTTAACATTATTTCATAGCATGAGAAGCAAATTACCGCCAATTCATATATGTTTTTAGATAGCAAGTTGAGGCATAAATCATGTCACTATCTTGAAATGATACATGTTGTCTATAGGATTTTCGGTGTAGTAAACTAAAACATTATGTGTGTTGCTCTCAAATACAATAATCCAGTCACCTTATTGATTATCCTTACAAGCTTACACCACTTGTAGTATAGGAAGCTCTCAATAGTACTTTTCTTTTTCCTAGAAATATAGTATTACAAGGATATATTATTTTTCTTGAAACTAGAATTTTGACTCATCAAATATGTAGGGAGTTTTCTTTTTACATGAAAATTTATTTTCTCGTCTCAAATCTATACACATTGGTTGCAAATTGAAAAGCTAGAGAGAAATATTATATCTCTATATACTATTGGTTGACCACCACCAAAATACATTTATACTAGTCGCTAACCCATGCAATGCACGAAAAACTATTGAGTATGCATTATTATTTAATCTTTTGTGAATGAACATTAAATGAGCACATATTTTAGCAAATTTATTTTTCTAATATGTATATGAATGTTTTGCAAACATAAATTTTTAAAGAAGATTTAAACAATTTTCTTTTTCTTTTTCTTGTTTGATTGCACATTAGAAAGAATCCTTAGGTTCATAAACTAAAATAACAAATAGAATAAGCCTTTCATAGTCATCATTAATATATTTACACAAAATCAAAACATGAAAATGCATTAAAATACTACAAATTTTTTACTAAAATAATAAACTAACTCTTTCAATGATGATAACTATTAAATATACACAGGGAAAATAAAAAATACTATATTATTAGATAGATAAATATTTATAGGGTACAACTGTACTAAGGATAGATATAAATATACCTGCTCCATGTCTATATATCATCTTAAATTGATTTTTAGAGAACAAAAAAGAAAAAAGAAAAAAAAAATAGAGAACATATAATTCAATATGAGGTGTTCTCTGTTTATTAAAATTTGGTTCTTTCTATAATGTATGAGGGCTGTAACTTGAACCTACTAACTACAGAGCAAAGCGTAGAGACTGGACTAAGAGAGTAGGAAGAAATTGAAATGAAAGCATTAATTGCATATGGGTCTATGGTTTTTAGTTTGTGGCTTTTTTTAGTGTTTGGGTCTTGGAGTTGGGTTTTGTGTCTCTAATATTGCAGCTAAAGTCTAATTAAAGAAATTAAAAAATAAAATAAATTATAATGAGGTGTAAATTGGTGAAGTTTGCAAATCTGATGTGTCAGAATTTTAAAAGGTTAACAAAAATTCAAAGGCTTCTGTTTAATTTATACTAGTCGCTAACCCATGCAATGTGCAGAAAAGCTATTGAATATGAGATTTAAAAAAAATTTAAGCAACAATAAGTACTCCAACACACAATGATAATGAAATTCAAATTCAAAACTCACTGATAATTATATATTACAAAGCACTCCAACACACACATGTGACTTTAATATTTGAATCGTTTCCATTTTCTTCCTAATTTTTCTAGTGCACATTAGGCAAACTATTGCATTCTTTAGAAACAAACTTCTAAAAACTCTGTGAATTTCCAACATTATGGCACCTCAACAGGTATAACTGAAATACAATTCCTAACATAACTGAACCCCTATTACTCAACTAAACCTTAATTCTAATTGCAGCATGAGTTCATAGATGAAAACATTACATTTATAAATCTTTATCAACCCAACTGATTGGATAATGTTTACCTATCCAATTTAATGTCATAGGTAACGTTTAAAGGGGATCTCACTTGGGCCCATCAAAGGAAAACTTAGTTCATAGATGCCCCAATCAGATTTAGAGTTTCTAACTAACAGAAAAAGATCTTAAAAATAATAGCTGGGTTACTATGAAAATCTTTTGAAGCCAGTGAGCTGTAGCTCAAACGACACTTCTCCCATTACAAGGATATAAAGGGTGAGTTATTAAATTCAGAACCTTTTTGTGTATATAAAAAAATAAATTAAAAAAAATGAAAATGAAAATATACCTTTTACATCATGAAAATTGATGAGTCAAAATATAATTCGATCGTCATTAAAATAATGACAATCCAAATAAGTGTTACGCATTCATTACAAGCATTTATGTCAAGGAGTAACGGACGGAACAACGGTAACAAAGGAGCTATGTACATAAAAGCACCGGTCTGTAATGCACTATCCGTTGGACTTAAATGCAGAGATTTATTTCCCCTTAAGAGAAATAGCAACTATAAAAGAAAGAAGGGAGGAACCAAAAGGTAGGCACAAAAACTTGATCCAAAAACTACTCCTAAGTGAAATCCCTTTTCTAAGCCCTTTTTTTGTCTTAATAATCGGAGAGTTTTTGGCAAACACCACACTGGTGTATTCTTTTCCTAGTTTGACTATTATTGCAGGTTTCATACCGAAGACGTACTCAACTACCATCGTTCCTCAATGTAGACGAGGAACTCAATTGCTAACTTTTTGCATCATCAATTTGGCGCCGTTTGTGGGAAACGTGATCATTCAAGCCATTTTCTTTTCCTAAGTGACGAAAGAGATCCTTGTAATATGAAATGGACCCTGAATAGGCTGCATAATTGCTTCAGGCTCTCGTAGCCAATGTGGAGGAATTGACTTGCCAAAATGAAGAATTATGCAAGGGAGCTGAATCCCAGAATGTGGAACGATAGCGGACTACCGAGAACTAGAATGAAGAAGAACAACCTCAAAAAATTGAAGGAAACAACAATAAGGAAGAATTAGATAGCCAGATCAACAAGAGGTCAAGGGCGTTAGAAGAAAACTTGTCAAGGATGGAGAGTGAACTCCGTAACATGAGGAGAGAAATGGACAAACTCAGGAATGCAATGATGGACAAAGCTATGGAAAACCTGGGTGCAATGATTCAAGGGACAAATTCGCCATTTACCACTGAGGTGTTAAATTATCCTCTCCCACCGAAATTTTGTCTTCCCTAGCTAGAGTCGTATAACGGTTCAAAAGATCCTTTGGACCACATCAAATTGATTAAAACCTTGATGCTCTTACAGATGACCCTAGATGAAATAATTTGTAGAGTCTTCCCAACAACAGTGAAAGGTGCAGCTGGAGTCTGGTTTGGCAAAGTACCCCTAGGCACTATTGCCAACTTTGAGCAACTCAGTAAGGGCTTCATCCGTCATTTCATTGGAGGACAAAGACACAAAAAGCCAACTGGGCATCTTCTTAACATCTGTCAAGTGGAAGGAGAGTCACTGCGACAGTACATGACTTGTTTCAATAAAGAGTTGCTATAGGTGGACGAAGTGGAGGAGGATTAGGTCATCCTGACAACCTTCTAAGTAGGGCTGCTGCTCGGAGATTTATTCTTCTTAATCACCAAGAGCCCATTGAGGATAGTGGCAGAGCTACTCCATAAAGCCCAAAAGTATATGAACATAGAAGACATGGTGATCGCGAAAGAGATGACAAGCAAAATAAAGAGAGACGAAAGAACTAGCAGTAAACTTGACAGAAAGAGAGAAGCACAAAGCACAAGGCTTGCTTCAGATAAAAAGAAGAACCTCCTGGATTGAAGATCAAGGTTTACTAACTTCACTTCTCTGGTGATGCCCATTGAACAGGTGTTGATATAGATAAAAGACGAACTTTCTCTGCAGTGACCCAAACCAATTTACACCCTAGTAGAAGTAAGAGACAAGAGTAAGTATTGCAGATTTCACTAAGACCTTGGACTTCGCATTGATGAATGCAGACATTTGAAGGATCATATCACCTTGATTCGACAAGGGAAGCTGCAAAAGTTTGTACAAAAGATGGAGCCATATAGACGACAACAGAAAGATGAGAAAGATAGGGAGCAAGAGACGCTGGGCAAGAAAGCTCTAGTTGGCAAAATAAGGATGATCACAGGGGGAATTGTAATAGGAGGATCTTCGAGGACACTAAAAAAAGCATATGCAAGAGAGGTGAATAGTGTTCATTCACGATTCCCATAATTAAAGATACCACGGAGTAATGAGCCAGATATTATTTTTTTCTGAAAAGGACACTCACAACATTAGACAACCTTATGACGATCCAGTAGTGATAATGCTCAAAATGGAGGAATTCAACATTCATTGAGTATTGGTAGACAATGGAAATTCAGTAGATATCATCTATTTGCTTGCATTTCAATAGATGAAGCTAAGTCAAGAAAGGCTTCGACCCTTCACTCCTCCTCTGGTAAGTTTCACTGGAGATAGAATCACTTCTAGAGGCATTATCAAATTAACTATGATTGCAAGTACATATCCAGCCTAAATCTCCAAAGAGATTGATTTCCTTGTGGTGGACTATTCATCAACATACAATGTCATCCTAGGATGACCAACACTTAACAAGTTGAAAGTAGTAACATTGACATACTACCTAAAGGTGAAATTCCCTACAGCTTATGGAATAGGGGAAATCTGGGGAGACCAAGTCCTTGCAAGGGAATATTACCAAGCCACTTTAGCATCAGGGGAAAATCATATATAGATGATAGGTGAGCCAAAGCCTATTTCCAAACCATTAGAAGTATCATAAGACATCGAAGTCATCCCAAGAGATCCATCCATAGTTTTGAAGATAAGGTCGGCATTTTCAGCCGCAGAGAAGACGAAGATAACTACCCTACTAAGAGAGAACCAGGATGTTTTCACTTGAAAACAGGAGGACATACCGAGTATTGATGGGGAGATTATTCAACATCATCTTAACGTAAATCCAAAGTGCAAGCCGGTACAACAGAGACAAAGGATACTCGCACTAGAACGCAATAAAGCAGTGATAGAAGAGGTGGAGAAACTCCTGGAAGCAAGCTTTATAAGGGAGGTTTTTTACCTGGATTGGCTAACGAATGTAGTGACCGTAAAGAAGAATAATGGCAAATGGAGGATGTGTCAATTTCACAGACCTCAACAAAGCTTACTCGAAGGATAACTTCCCCTTACCAAAGGTCGACTAGTTGTTGGATTCAACTATTAGACATAAGCTCCTAAGTTTCATGGATGCTTTCTCTGGCTACAACCAGATCTTGATGGTTGAAGAGGATTAAGAGAAGACTGTGTTTATCACCAACTGTGGACACAAAGGGGGAGTCACCATCTAGTTTTTGCAATGGTCTAGGAACCATATATATAGCATCCTCTTGAGGAATGACCATTGATCTTACTACCAGAGACATGGGTTTGGAGTTTAGGTACGCTCTTGGGAAGGTATTAGGCACCCAAGATCGCCAAACCCTATGGTTGGTCTCCTATCATTGTGTCTTACATTTTAACCTCTTTAAAAACATTTTAATATTTGTATCTATAACTCACTAGGTGTTACATGGTTCAAGTTGGCGTGTGTCTGACAATCATGGCAACCCTTCACATAGTCTACATAATAGATCTCTATCGTATTCCAATAGTACCTTATCCTTAGGATTTTCTTGGCTAACATTCTCCCATTCATATGAAGACCACAAATCTCTTAATCAACTTCTTCCATTACTCTCTCGACTTCTTCATTCTTTAAGCAACGAAGGTGTATACCATCATAGGATCTTCTATAGAATTGTCATCCACATAGGATGTATTGTATTGCTATTATCTTAATGGAACGACGTTCTATCTCGTTAGCATCATCTGGCTATGCCCCTAGTTCCAAGAACTTCATGATGTCATAGTACCATGGAACTTCCTCTTCCTCTATGGTCATTACTAAAACTTCAGTCTTCCTTTTGTGCACTTTTTTATAACTTTGCTTAATTTCCAAGGGTCGTGTCCACACTCCCTTAGGTATTTCAACCATGGGGGCTAAGGTAGGTAAATGAATCCGTAAATTGATTTTGAGCTCTAGGGATGATTGTGTATTCAATCTTGTCAAAGGTCTTGGTCAAGTCCTCCAAGTATTGTTGATAAGGCTTTAAGTGTTTCTCCTTTACCTTCCATAACTTTTGTGCTTGGGCTATAACCAAAGTTGAATCTCCAAAGACTTCGGCCTCCCTTACCTTCAATTCTTGAAGAGCTTCCATTCTGGCAATACAAGCCACATATTCAGCCATGTTATTAGTTGCCTCAAAGTTCAACTTGATTGCTAAAGGTATGTGAGATCCCTGGAGTGATTATGAGTATTCCTATCCCATTCCCATATTGGTTTAGGGCTTCGTCAAAGTACATCTTCCATGTCCCCAACTCAACATCCAAAATGTCCTTATCTGAAAAGTCTTCTTTACCATCAAATTATGTCAAAATGTCTCAACACAAAAATTTGACATAATGCTCTATTTGATAGTTTTTCTAGCCACATGCTTCAAGTCAAATTCTGCCAACAAGATCAACCATCTTGACAATCTGCCACTCAAAGCAAGTTTCTTAAAGAAACACTTCAATGGGTTCATTCTTGCCACCACCCATATTTGGAAAGGTAAGATGATATGTCTCAAATTCTGTACGGCCTAAACAAGTGCGAAGCATGACTTTTCTATGGGAGTGTACCTAGTCTCGTAATCATGAAACCTCTTGCTCAAGTAGTACATGACCCTCTCATTCTTGTCATTGTCTTCTTGTGCAAGCATACTTCCAACCTCATCCTTTATGATAGATAGGTATATGAGAAAGGGTTTTCCATATTGTGGAGGCACTAGGATAGGTGGGTGGAGGAGATATTCCTTGATAAGTTCAAAGGCCTTTTGGCATTCATCATTTCATGTATGTGGTTCATTCTTCCTTATGAGTTTGAAGATGGCCTCACAAGTGGAGGTGAGCTTGGCAATGAATCAACTAATGTATTGTAATCGACCCAACCCCTTATCTCTTTCTCACTTCTGAATGGAGGCATCTCCAATACGGCTTTGATCTTGGATGTGTCAACTTCTATCCCTCTATCACTCACTAGGAAGCCTAGCAATTTTTCGGCGGTTACACCAAAGGTACACTTTTGTGGGTTCAATCTTATTCTATACAATTTAATCCTCTCGAAGAACTTCCTCAAGTTTACAGTGTGGCTTTCTCTATCCTTGGATTTCACTATCATATCATCGACATACACCTCCACCTCATTATGCATCATATCATGTAACAAGGCTATAGCCATCCTTTGGTAGGTTGCCCTGGCATTCTTGAGGCGAAATGACATCACCGTGTAACAATAGATTCCCCATTTAGTAGTGAAAGTGGTTTTGGTCATATCTTTGGGAGCCATCTTGATTTGATTGTACCATGAGAAACCATCCATGAAAGACATCAAGGCATTTCCCGCAGTGTTATCCACCAAGACATCAATGTGAGGTAAAGGAAAGTCATCCTTAGGGCATGCCTTTTTTAAGTCCCTAAAATCCACACACATCTTTACCTTCCCATCCTTCTTAGGTACGGGCACGACATTGGCTATTCATTTGGCTTTGTGTACGGGTTTGATGAATCCTATCTTTAATTGCTTAGTGACTTCCTCCTTAATTTTTAAGAGCCATTCGGTCCTTATTCTTCTTAATTTCTGTTTGACGACTACCATGTGATCATGAGTATCAATGTGATGTTGAGCTATTTCGGAGTCAATTCCAAGCATATCTTCGTAAGACCATGCAAACACCTCTTGAAATTCAATGAGAAGTTCTTGAAGATATTTTCTTTCTTTTTCATTTAGAGTTGAGCCAATTTTAATTAAGCATGGATTCTCATTGTTGCCCAAATTAATAGTTTCAAGAGTTGGTTCTATAGGTTCAATTTTCTTTTCCAATTGTGTATTAGTTTCATTTTCAAATTCATTTGAATAATTTAAGTACAGAATTTCAATGTTATGGGACATATCAAAGTAAGCCAAATCAGAATTCATCTTATTGAAAATATTGAAAAGTATATTAGAACTTGTATTACAAAACTTTTCCCCTTATTTTCAGAAAACCCAAACCAAGTCCAATTATTAATGGGCCCCATAATAGGCATGATGAATTTGGAAGGATCACTTGGCTTTTCATTGGTGATTGTGAACACGTCACCACTCGTCTTCATCATGGTCTTCATTGCTTTAGCATCCATGTAGTTCACCAATCGACCTCTTCTTGTACCTCTTTGATCACCACGGTAGGATTTTTCTTAAAGGTGAGCTTTTCATCAAAGGACATTTCCCAACTTGGATACACATTTCCATCCTTACTTGCCCAAGGTTTGGGGAAGCCACAATAAGGGAAGTTTCCTCTTTCTTTCACGAAGTTCCCATTAAGAGTGCCATGGTTTTTCTTGATTCTGTTACGGCTTTCAAAGAATCCTAAACATTCCCTAGTCACTTGAGTCTTGACATTGGGGAATTCGACAACCCCTTTTCCTTCTTTTCTAAAGCCTATACCAGGCATGTACCTTATGTTCTTCATCATTACAATCACCTCATGGCTACAATAGGGGAATAAGTCAGTAGCATACCTTTCATCCTTCAACCTATAGTCCACTATATTTACGAACTCAAAGCCACTCATTTGAAGCTCACTTCCACCTTCCTCGAGCCCACAAATTGGTGTTAGAATTTCACCATCTCCAAGTACTATGGCAATCCCTCCTTTACAAGGGATCTTCATCTTTTGGTGTAGTGAGGAGGGGATTGCCCCATTGGGGTGAAGCCAAGCTCTTCCCAAGAGAATGTTGTAATTTGGGCTGATATCCATGACATGAAACTACATAACAGTTTCCGTTGGCCTAATCTTGCAAGGAGCCTTGAAAGTACCCATGACCTTCTTTGAAGTGTTATCATATGCCTTACAGTCAAGGGAGAAAGAATGATAGTCTCCATATCTAGGCCAATAGTAAGGGCGGTCCTAAAAGGACAAACATTCAAGGCGGACACATTATCGATAAGTACCATCAGAACCTTGGCACTTATGCATTCAATGGTGATTTGCAATGGTCTAGTGTGAGTAGCTCCTTCGGGAGGGAGATCTTCATTGGAAAAGGCAAGGAGGGTGTGTGAGGAACCCTCGACTCCCATGAGAGACAAAACTTCTAGTGGTGCATTTTTTATAGGTACTTCTTTCCCATTTAAGGCATCTAAGAGAGCCTTACGATACTTTTGAAAGGCCATGAGTAAGCCCCACACAAACACATGAGCTTGGGTCTTCTTCAATTGCATTAGGACCCTATCTTTTCTTTTCTTTTCTTTTCTTTTCTTTTTTTTTTTTTTTTTTTTTTTTTTTTTTTGTCTTCTTTTCCTCTAGCTTCCGTGTGCTTGGACCCTTTCTCTAAATCTCTACCAGGATGATCATTTTCCAAAAAGGATGGTTTGTAATGCTTCCCACTCCTGGTTATGTTTGCTACATTGTCTTCCAAGACCTTTTTCTTTAACTCCGTCACTCTCTTGGGAAGTATTCCCCACACCGTTATTGCTTCCTTTAAGATTTCATCTTCTTCATCCCATACTCCTTGGACTTTCATAGCATTGACATTGACATTTGTAGCTTCTATCAACTTTGAGCAATCCCATTCAATCTCATCTATTTGCACCCGATTTTGGTATGGAGGAGGAGCCCTATGGTAATCAGGAAAGGGTTCTTTCTAATGTTGGGTTTTGTCGGGATTCGGGAGAGTTCCATTTTCCATGAGGTCTTGTATTTCATGTTTGAGGCAGAAGCAATTATCAGTCTTGTGGCCGAATTTTTGGTGGTGGTGGCAATATTCATTGAAGTTCCAAGTGGGAGGTATGGGATTAGGCATGGGTGTAGGGTCTAAAGTTTTGATGAATCCTTTGGAGGATAGGTTTTCATATGCTTGGGTGAGGGTCATTCTTAGGTCGGAGAATTCTCAGCAAGCTTTATTTGGGTAGGCTAGTGTTTGTTGGGTATAATGGTGCTCACATTTACGAGATTGGGTGCTTTAGAGGTTGTTGCTCCTCCTCCATATGTTTTCTTGGTTAGAAGCTTACTCTCACCTTTCTCCAATTGTCAATGTTGATAGCATCTTCAATTCTTGTCCCACAATCACATAGTTCTCCAAATGAGCTAATAGGTGATGACAAAGCCTACTATTATAGGCTGGAAGTTCTTGATGATCATGTTGATTTGGTCATTTTCATTTGGCCTATTGACCATTCTAGACGCCTTGGTCTTCTATCTAGTCATGTATTCGGAAAATGTCTCTCCTACACCTTGTTTGGTTGTCTCCAAGTCCTTTAAAGTCACATTAATCATGGTGTTAAAGATGAATTGGTCCACAAATAACTCTACTAATTCGTTCCACACCTTAGTTTTGCTTGGATTAAGGCTATAGTACCACCTTAATGCACCTTTCGGGAGTGAGAGGGGATATGCATGCAAAGTTTGCTTCTCATCTAGCCCCTTCATTTTAGTGATGCTTAGGTATCTTCTTACGTGTTGCTTCAGATCTCTAGTTCAATCAAATTTTTCCGCATTAGAAATCTTAAACTTGGGAGGCAATGCAATAGGAGCCTTTGAACTCATTCCCCCCATGTTATAGAGGTAATCATCCATCCATTGTGCCTTGCGAAAGGCGAGTTGCATTTTCTCCATCTTTTCTCTCATGGCCACGATTTTTGCTGTGAGTTTCTTAAATTACTTGTTCCTTTCATATTCAGCTTTGTCCTTTTCATCCCATTCTTCTACTTCCTCCTCATTGTCATTGATTTCCACATGTGAAGACTTCTTGAGCCTAGATTCCTCCAACCTAGTGAGATGCCCTCCCATTTTCTTAGGGGCCTTTCCATGTTCATCCAAAACCTTAAGGATATTTTGTGCCATTGGGTCTTCCATAGAGGTAGTCATTGTTTCTTCTTGGTGTGTATCTTCAATCTTGATCAAACGTTTCCTTTTCTCTTGAATCCAAATAGGAGTGGGGACGTTCTTTCTTGACTTTGATGGTGCAATGACTCCTGAAAAGAAGCACCATTTTCATTAAGTTCATGTCCTAATTAAAGATTTAACATTTTTTTAGATGTTCTTAGAAAATTCTTAAGTCTATTTTAATGAAGGCCCAATTACAATATCACTCCTTTCCCTCTCATGGATTTTTGCCCCTTGTTTCATTGGACTTTGGTCTATTTTGCAATAATGCTCTCATCTTACCCTCATGGGCTTTCATTAGAATGCACTTAGAAATTTTCAACCCTTTGTCTCAAAAATGGGCTTACAATGTATTCATCACCTTTGGGATTTTCATTTTTATTCATCACTTCACTTTTTTTTATATATTTTAAAATAGCCCTTTAGCTAGAATATATTGTAGCCTTCCTCTCAAAGTCTATGAAGTTCTCATCATTTTAGGCCTAGGCATACAACAACGAGGCCTAAGATCAAGGAAGTTCATATTGGCTTGGTAGGATCTTGAATGCTAGGTCCATAGCATACTTGTTACCTTAGGCCCAAAGTCCTCTTTTCCAAAAAGACTTTTTTCCACTTGGGCCTATGATAGCAATTATGCTATGGTTTTATAAACCTTTCAAGTTAAGATATACCTTTGGATTTAGGGATAAGCCTCTTATACGTGAGAACTTCTTTTCTTCTATCCCATAATATCTTAGGGTATGCCATAACTTTAGGATCATCCCTTCCATTTTTATATCTTTTATTTGTTCTTTAGAATTAAGTGAACACATAATATATGGTTGAACAAACAGGAGATATATAAAGGATATCCTTTGTAATAGGATCTAGGATCTCTTTAAGTGTGGATAGGCTCCTTAAGGTTAAATGGATAGATAAGTAGGTCACTCATAACTAGGTGGGCTATGATTCCAACTAATGGCCTAAGTGGACCCCATAGTGGATTGGTAGCAAACCATTAACATACTAAGAGCCCAATATAGGTGATGACATCGATTGTGAGTTGGTGGGATGAACTTTGGAAGATTTGGGCCCGAATGGAGCCTTCCATCTTCCCATTCATCACCAATCATGGTTAAGGGAAAAACGAACCATGTGAAGTATGTGCAAACAAATATTGAAATAGTTTTTATTAAGGTTAGAACATAGGACACATAGGAAACTCACTATCCCTAGTCTAGTCGCCACTATGGAGACAAGGGGGGAGTCACCACCTAGTTTTTGCAATGGTCTAGGAACCATATATATAGAGTCCTCTCAAGAAAGATCATTGATCTTGCTACTAGATATATGGGTTCGGAGTTTAGGTACGCTCTTGGGAAGGTTTTAGGCACCTAAGATCGTCCAACCCTAAAGTTGGCCTCCCATCATTGTGTCTTACGTTTTATCCTCATTAAAAACATTTCAATATTTGTATCTATAACTCACACATACACTAGCATACATCTAAGCATACAATCATGGCATCATCCACCCCAAAACACATATCACATCAATCCATGAAGCAAAAAGGAGCCAAACCCACACCCAAATAAATAAACCCTAGCATGTGAAACCCTATCATACAAGCAAATTCATCTCTAACATCAAAATAAGACCATAACACAAATGAATGAACATTTCCAATGAATGACTTACCCTTTACTTACCTTGCAGCAACTCAACTCCTATGGCATTAATGCATGGACATGTGAATGAATGACATTGCATTAGAACTAAGAAACCCTAATCTAAACATGTGATAGCAAGCAAAGCATGTGAACAAGGCAAATTGAAACTTATGGAGCCTAAAACATATGAAAAGAAACAAACAAAACAAACATGTGAAGACAGAAATAAAATAGACAAATAAAAATTAGGGTTTCTGGGTAGCGGCTCACACACGCAAGAACAAGCCTGTGTGCGCAGGTAAGATTATGCGTTTGCAGCCTCTTGCCCAAAAAACCTAAAAGCACATAAATAGAGCAGAACTTTAAAAAGAAAATCAAACAACCTAACATGCATAAAACATGAAAAGAACTATAAGACTAACCTAAATAGACATACACCAACATAAACTATGCAAAGAACAAGGTTAAAACAGAAAAGAAAAACTAAAAGAAAAAGGAAGAGTTAAAATTTGATACCTCAAAAAGGAGTTTCCAAGCTTTGATTTTGACCATTCTCTTCAGTCAAATCTATCAAAAGTCATTAAACAAGTGATTAGCAATGTTAAACTAAAAGGATTGGGGCCAGAAAAGGTCTCAATCAAATAAAATTGACTTGAGTGTGTTTTGTGAAAAAACTCTCTTTTAATTCACTATTTTTTGGTGAATCTTAGATTTTTCTCATGCGATTTATGTGTTTTGAAAATGTACCATGTAAGGCTTTATATAGTGGAAAAAAAGGGGTTTAGAACGGCTCGCAGACGATGTGGGATTCATTCCAAATCTCAGCCATTATTGCAAAAAACTTGCTTTTTTGATGCTTCTGAAACCTTAGTTGTGTATATAGGAGTGTGCCTACGTACGCATGCTTTGGCCCACGCACGTGGGCTGATGGCCTCTTTGGTCATTTTTTTCCAAAAATATATTTTTTTCTCATTTAAAAGTCATATTTTCCATTTTAACACTTCTCATGTCAATTTGATATCTGATTGAGCTCTAAATTAGCCTTAGGCCGTAGAGTTTGAGCATCATTGGGGAACGGGAACCCAAGTCGTAAAGGGTACAGAATGCGGTGTTTACACCAGCCAAGGGTTATCCTGTTACAAAGTAATGCCCTTTGGACTGAAGAATGTAGGGGCTACTTACCAAAGGCTAGTGAATCGTATGTTCTCTCAGCAGATAGGAAGAAATGTGGAAGTATATGTAAACGATATGCTAGTGAAGAGTAGAGATGAAGCAGACCATTTGGACGACCTAAAAGAAACCTTTGACACATTACATAAGTACAAAATGAAACTAAACCTAACAAAATGTGTGTGTGTGTGTTTTTTTTTTTTTTAACTACCGCGTTAGGAAAATTCTTCGGTTTCATGGTGTTTCAACGGGGCATAGAGGAAAATCCTGATAAATTAAAGGCAATAATTGAGATAAAATCTCTAAGAATTGTGAAGGAGGTACAGAGTTTGATAGAAAAAGTTGCGGCCTTGAAAAAACTTTATCTCTATTTAGCAGTATCTAACACGGCAATAAGCTCGACACTAATTAGAGAAGAAAAGGAAGTACAGAAGCTAATGTATTACACCAGCCAACCTTTTCAAGGAGCTGAGGCAAATTACCAAAGACTAGAGAAGATCACCTTCGCCTTAGTAATTGCCTCCAGAAAGCTCCGCCCTTACTTTCAGACACATTCTATCATCGTCATGACAAACCAACCAATAAAGGAGACGATGAACAAGACAGATGCAGCAGGACGACCCGTCCAGTGGGTTGTAGAGCTGGGCCAGTTCGATATAGAATACCAGCCTTGGGTTGCAATCAAAGCCTAGGTCCTAGCAGACTTCATTGCAGAGTTCACTTACACTCAAGATGAGGAAGAACCCCTAAAGAGAACTTGGACGGGTCAAACGAATGGGTCCGCCACCAAGAAAGTTGGAGGAGTAGGTGTGGTCTTCGTATCACCATAGGGAGAGGTCTTGAAGTACACAGTTAGATTGCAATTTCTAGCAAAGAATAATGAAGCTGAGTATGAAGCGCTGTTGACAGGCTTAAAACTGGAAAAAGTATTAGATGCAAAGGCTTTCATCATCCAAGCTAATTCTCAACTTGTAATTGGCCAAGTAAGAGGTGACTACAAAGCGAAGGAAGAAAGGATGCAAAAGTATCTAAAGATTGTCCAACAACTCCCGCCATACTTCGACAGTGTTGACTTCGAGCAAATCCTCCTAGCAAAAAATATAGAACCTAATTTCCTAGCATAATTAGCTTCGTCAAACGACCATAACATATACCTTGAGTTACGTGTAGAGAGAAGGGAACAGCCTAGCGCAGAAGGAAAACAAGTACTGATGGTACAAAAGCAAGATGATTGGATGATCCCCATTGTACATTTCCTGAAAGAAGGACAACTCTCGGAGAACAGTATAGAAGCACGAAAGGTCCAGATCAGAGTTGTTCGCTTCATCATTATTGATGATGTCTTATATAGATGAGGACATTCCTTCCCATATCTCTGATGTGCTAACTTAGAAGAAGCCAACTATGTGTTGCAAGAAATACATGAAGGAATACGTGGTAATCACGTGAGAGTAAGATCTCTAGCAAGAAGGGCACCCTTAGAGTAGGCTATTACTGGCCAACACTATAGAAGGATGCCCATGACCTCATCAAAACATGCAACAGATGCCAATGTTTCCCTAATGTTCAAACTCGCCTAGGAAAGCCAATGGCATCAATAAACACACCCTGGCCATTCACCCAATGACAAATTGACATCATGGGACCATTCCTAGTGGGAAGGATGCAGTTCAGATTCTTCATCGTTGCAATCGACTACTTTACTAAATGGGTGGAAGCCGAGCCAGTAGCAATGATTATAGAGGTCAAAATTAGAAGTTTCGTATGGAAGAATATAGTCTACAAATTTGGGATCCCTAATACAATAATATCGGATATTGGGAAACTGTTTGACAACCCCAAGTTTCGAAAATTTTGCTAGGATTTAGGTATCAAAGAACCACTACTCTTCTTCAAGACAGCCTCAAGCGAATGGTCAACCCAAAGTGACGAACAAAAGTCTGCTGAAAATTATCAAAACTCGGCTTGAGGGGGCAAAAGGTAAATGGCCTGAGGAATTACCAAACGTCCTATGGGCATACAGAATAACCACATGAGCACCAACAAGAGAAACACCGTTCAAACTGACATTCGGCATTGAAATTGTCATACCAATGGAAGTAGGTTTGACAAGCATTTGGGTCAACGCCTATGAAGAACATAAGAACCAACAAGAGCTTAGCAATAGCCTAGACCTGGTCAAAGAAGTTAGAGATGAAGCTATGAAATGGATGACAAAGTACAAGGGAGTGATGGCCAGATATTACAACAAAAAGGTAAATGTCAGAAGGTTCGATACAGGTGACCTTGTCCTCAGGATGGTTTCATAGGCAACAAAAGACCCATCCCAGGGGAAATTAGGACTAGTGTGGGAAGGACCCTACGAGCACCTAAAGAGATATTACCAGTAAGAAATTCCAAAGTGTTTCAAAGTTCCTATCTTTATCTGAATGTATTTTCATCTATATTTTCATTTCATACATGATGAGATATTTTTATCTCTCTATCAATAAAGCATGAGGAATAGTATCATTTAGAAGTCATTATCGCAGTTACTTTTATAATAAAGCTATTAAGTAATTCGTCATTAATACATGACTTAGAAAAAAAGTTGTTAATACATAACTACTTTGTCATTGATATGTGACTTAGGATAAAGTTATTAATACATAACTACTTCTGAGCACCTAAAGAGATATTACCAGTAAGAAATTCCAAAGTGTTTCAAAGTTCCTATCTTTATCTGAATGTATTTTCATCTATATTTTCATTTCATACATGATGAGATATTTTTATCTCTCTATCAATAAAGCATGAGGAATAGTATCATTTAGAAGTCATTATCGCAGTTACTTTTATAATAAAGCTATTAAGTAATTCGTCATTAATACATGACTTAGAAAAAAAGTTGTTAATACATAACTACTTTGTCATTGATATGTGACTTAGGATAAAGTTATTAATACATAACTACTTCGTCATTAATACATAACTTAGAAAAAAAGTTATTAATACATAACTACTTCGTCATTAATACATGACTTAGAAAAAAGTTATTAATACATAACTACTTCGTCATTAATACATGACTTAGAAAAAAGTTATAATACATAACTGCATTGTCATTGACAGGTAACTTAGAAGAAAGTTATTAATACGTAACCATTTCGTCATTGATACATGACTCAGAAAAAGTTATTAATACATGACTACTTCGTCATTGATATGTGACTTAGGATAAAGTTATTAATATATAACTACTCCGTCATTAATACATGACTTAGAAAAAAGTTATTAATACATAACCGCACTTCATTGATACATGACTTAGACAAGTTATTAATACATAATTATGTTGCCATTGATCCATGACTTAGAAAAGTTATTGGGAATAATGATATCGTCATTGATACGTAATTGTTGAAATAAAAAGCAATGACAAAGGAAAGCAAGCAAAGTTAAAAAATAAAAAGCAATGGAATATAAACACACTCAGAAAGCACTTGAGTAAACTGTTCAAAAAAAAAGGAGATAAGTTTGCTCAAAACAGATAAGCCCAAGAGATTGTTCCAAAAAAAAAAATAGACAATATTTTAAGGCAAATTGGAAGATGACGGATCGACTACACTAACCTCATCGACAACAACAACCTCTCCACCTTCTCCAACTCCCTTAGTGGATTGATGATCAACTAATATCTCCTTCTCAACGGCCTCCATGTCAAGTTTTGAAAAGTCCAAACTGGGATGATGCTTGGCCAACTACTTTTGGAAAAGTTCAAAACCTTCCACGTAATAATCACACAATTTGTCCAAGCATTCATCAGAAACTTTGAACTTCTCCACTGCCTCCGAGCCAACCTTCTCAATCTTTAGAAAAGCTTCGTTTATCTGTTTATCCTTCAACTTGGAAAAGGCCTTCTTAGTATCGATGCTCTTCTCTAGAGTCTTCCAATGATCCTTATCCTTCTTAGCCTCATTTGAAAGAGTAGAAACTTGGCTCTTGAGTGACTTGTTCTCTAAAGAAAGGAACTCCACCTTGGATTGAGCCATTCCAAATTTTTCCTCATAATCCAAGTACATTCTAGAAATGTACAAGGATTTGCCCAACACCTAAGGGAAAAAGAGAGAAAGAAGAAAGACATTGAGAAAAGAACTCAAATAAAAAAAATAATAAATAAAAAAAAAGGGAAAAGAAAAAAAAAATGAGAGATTGGTAATTCATACATACATGATCTTATGTGTGTGGGAAGACGTCAACTCGTGAGATGGCCTCACTCCCAGAGGTGTAAGATCTTCAATAGAGATTTCCTCGTGGGCCTTCAACACAGCAACCCCCGCGTCTTCCCAAAAAGAGCCCATTGGGTCCTTGTCCTTTCCCTTGGCCATAGAGCCACCATCAGAAGGAGTGATTAGCTCCAAAGAAGAAGTAGGTGAAGTTAGGCGCTGAGGCATAGACTTAGCAACAGGCAAAGTCACCTTGGGATCGTCCTTAGGTGGCTCGCTATCCCATTGACATTTCCTCGTCAGAAGGCCACCCCTTAGACCAATCTTGGCCTTCTTCTCTTAAATCTCGGTCATTTTTGCTTTACTAAATCTGGTTGTCATTCCTTAAAAAAAAAAAAAAAAAAAAAGAGAGAGAGAAAAAAGAAACGATGAGCCCTAGTATACTAAACCTACTTGTGTAAATGGTGAGCCAGCATACTCAATGTTCTTTCGAACTTGATTAGAAGGCTCTGGGCCAAGGAAGTGAAGGAAGAGAGATTGCGGAGAAATGAGCTCATCGAAATCCTTAACGGTTTCCAGGTACTCTCTAACCCTCTCCAAACAAGTGTGGTACTATTTCTTCAGTCGAGGACGGACTTTATCTGCATAAGGAACAAATGACAAATCAAACCTACATACACAAAAGAAATCGAGCAAATAAACATGTATATAAAGACGCACCAAACACGAGAGTACCCCAACTACAAATAAATTTAGGGGTGTCGCCCAAGTTTTCACTAGGAATTGTCTCCCAACCATCACCAGAGACGAAGAAAAAGCTTGTATTCTAGTTACGAAGAGAAGAAGGGGAATCAAGAATCAACCTCGAACTCCTATCCCAAGGCTTTAACTCCTAGTAACTAGGAATCTTAGATTGTCTTAAATGATAAAGGTACAAAAATTCATCTATCCTAATGGTATCTCCGTCATTGGCTGACATCCATACCACCATGTAACAAATGACTATCCTTCACGAGTTAGGGACTAACTAAGCTAGAGCAAGTAGCAAACGAAAGAGAAGCTCCCTAAAGAACGGATGGATGAGGAAATGAAGACCATTGACGAAGTCAGCCTTATAAAAGCATACTTCATCAGCATAGGAATGACAAGCCCTATCATCGTTATCAGTGATCCTAACCTTGACCAAAGAAGGAAATTGGAACCTATTCCTGATCCTTTTC
The DNA here is from genome assembly GCF_002906115.3 of Quercus suber. Classification (NCBI taxonomy): domain Eukaryota; kingdom Viridiplantae; phylum Streptophyta; class Magnoliopsida; order Fagales; family Fagaceae; genus Quercus; species Quercus suber. The sequence goes on along the minus strand of NW_027069623.1, from coordinate 603,932 downwards.
TCATCTTTTTCCTTTAGGGAACAACAAATGCTCCAAGCCTTGTGAGGAGTAGATGGGATGAAACCTTAAGGGCTCCCCGATCCTCAGACGAGGATAGACCCGTTTCAAACTCGCTAGTCCTAACCTTCTCAATGGACATTGTTAAGGATTGGGAAATTCCTACTGAGTGATGAACTAAGGAGAAGAGAAAAAGCAAAACAGACATATTAGGACAGTCATTCCCTACAAAAAGCTTGACCCTAGGATGCTTTCTACCTACAGCTTCGAGTAGACCACACAAACGAGTAAAGAAAAAGAAACTGAGGGGAAATCCAACCTAACCAAAGAATTGTTGATGAGAATCAACAAGCATTCAAGGATCCATTGCATGTTCCAGTTGGGCCTATTACTAAAACAAGATCCAAGAAGATCAAAGAAGCACTTAATGGGCTAATTCAAGATATTTGGGCTGATTCTAACGGAGGACATTCCAAGCTTGGACCAAAGGAAGATGAATGCATAATAAATTTAATCCAAGCTATTGAGGGCTAATCTGGCTTAATTGGGCATGCTTTATGGTGTGGATGAATGACTGATTGACTTTCCCTCTCCATATCAGTTAATAGACATTTTTTCTATCCTGGAGCTTATAATTTCAGACCAAATCTACCTTAATTTAGGGCTTTTAATTATTTAGAACATTTTTAGCTATTTTCCTATTTCGAATCTGCTAATTTCAAACCAAAATCAACTTTTATTTAGGGTTTTATTATTTAGTACTTTTTTTATATTTTCTATTTTCAGTCATGTCTTATAAATAGCATGCACTCATTGTAATAGGAGATTATTGAATAAAAATCAGAAAAGGTGAGGCTTTGCTCTTCTCTTGGTTCTTCAAGAACTATGAACTTATCAGGGATTCTTCCTGATGGCGTTCAAACTTTATACCTTTGGTTTGTGATTCAATTATAATCATTAGGTCAAGGTGTTACACTTATACCTTTGGTTCGCGTTTTGATTATCAACGTTGGGTTAGGGTTTCTATCCAAAAATCTGAATTTTAGTTTTCTTGGGCAAGTATTCCAATATTTTTGTTGGGTCTCAAAGCATGTCGATTGAAGTTCGCATCATTTGGTATCAGAGAACAGGTTCTAAAATCAGTTTTCGTTCCCTTTATCTTTTGTTTCCTGTTATCATCATGTCTTGTTCCTTTTGTGTTCTTTATTCCTTGTTCTTATTTTGTGACGTGCATTAGGTTATAATCGTGCACCAAGCTCCCAGAAAAAAAAAAAAAAAGGAAAAAAAAAAAAGAGACTTCAGAAAAGAAATAGAAAAAAAAAAATTTGTTTGTAGTTTCAATTCTCTCAGACCAAAATATTATTTTCTTTTGTCCTCTTCCTTTGATTTTGTGTTTCTGTCATATTTTCTTGCCATTGGTATTAGTTTAAATAATACAAGTTGAATTTCTTGATCAAGTTTATTAGTTTAAGCAGAACCGAAAATGGGAAGCTATGAGTGGAAAAAGGTAAGAGAGTGTGAGACTAATATCGGGAAAAAGCCAATTTAAGAGTGAAACACAAGTGTGAGTGACATAATTTGAGTGTAAACACGTGAGGGAGTGTTGTGAGGAATTATTTCTAACATTTCTTTGTAGTTTCAAAATTATGTCTTCTAGAGGCGAAGCATCAAACAGAGGAGGGGAGGAATCATCCATCGTATGAACATGGTGTTTAATGATATTCGGGATCGGATGGATAGGCAAGATGTTGTTATTGCTTCTTTGCATGAGGAGCGTCCCCAAAGAGCCCTTAATGCTAGAAGGTAAGGAAGGCGTGCGCGCATGGATGATTCTGATGACTACCATGAGGATGAATTTGAAGATGAAAAGGATCAAACTTCATTGAACAATGAGGGCAGGTTTGCACCATGGGGAGAAAGGCGTGGTAGAGGTTTTCAAAGAGATCCAAGATGGCAAGATGGAACTGACAGAAACTTAGGAAACATCAAAATGAAGATACCATCGTTCCAAGGGAAAAATGATCCAGAAGTGTACTTGGAGTGGGAAAAGAAGGTGGAGTTCATTTTTAAGTGCCACAACTACTCCGAGGAGAAAAAGGTAAAACTAGCTGTGATTAAGTTTACTGACTATGCTATTATATGGAGGGATCAACTTGTGATGAATAGAAGGAGAAACTATGAGAGGCCTATTGAGACGTGGGAGGAAATGAAGGCCACCATGAGGAGGCGGCTTGTCCCTAGTTACTACTGTAGGGACTCGTATTAGAAATTACAAAGTCTTACTCAAGGTTATAGGAGTGTGGATGACTATCACAAGGAGATGGAGATAGCCATGATTCGGGCTAATATAGAGGAGGATAGAGAAGCTACTATGGCAAGATTTCTGAATGGGTTGAATCGGGACATTGCCAACGTGGTGGAGTTGCAGCACTACGTGGAGTTGGAGGACATGGTGCACATGGCAATAAAGGCGGAACAACAGCTTAAAAGGAAAGGAACTCAGTCATTCCAAAATCGGGGCTCCTCTACTTCATGGAGGTCAAATGGGAGGAAAGACGAAGGGGCTATTTTCAAGTCCAAAACTGAACCACCAAAAAGGAGAGATGAAGCTCCCAATGTCAACAAAGGTACAAATGAATCTCAAACTCGTAATTGTGATATTAAGTGTTTTCGTTGTTTGGGAGTAGGTCATATAGCTTCACAATGCCCAAATAAGAGGACCATGATCGCACGTATTGATGGAGAGGTGGAAACTGAAAGTGAGGGAGATGATGACCAGATTTCATCACTTGAGGATGCTTGTGACGAT